>NC_060274.1:125362615-125482103 GCF_021613505.1 Equus quagga | reverse complement strand
GGGCCCGGTGCTCGGGCGCGGGGGCGCGGGGGCGCGGCAGGGGCGCGGGGCGGCCGGCCGGAGGAGCTCGGGGGCGGGCAGGCTCAGCCGCGCTCGGCCGCAGCGGCCCCTCAGCTGGCGCTTTGTGGGCACCGAGCGCAGCCGGAACGGCTCGGGCCTAGACGCGCCGCAGGCCGCGGCAGCGCGCCCCCTGCCGGCCCTGGCGGCCACTTCCGCCCCGCGGCTAGGTCGGCTCGGCCCCGGCGGCGGGCTCGGTTCCACGGAGACCTGTCTCCTGGCGCGCCCCGAGAACGCGCCCCAGATGGGAGCTCAGGGCCCCAAACCAGGGCTTGTCTGCGCAGTGGTCCTTCCTGGCGGCCCAGTTCGCAGGGACCGCCTGATGGGAGGCGCCCGGGCGGGAGGGCAGCCCGTTCTAGAAAGGTGGAAACGGCGGAGGGAGATCCGGGTGGCAGGCCGGACCCAAGGGAGCTGTGGGTTAGAGTGAGTGACCGAGAGGCACGCATCTGGGATGGAGAAGACGTTCGTCGTTTGCAGAAATTGCACATGTGGCTGCCGAGGTGAAGCGGTTCACATCCCACGTGGCCCGTGTTAGGACCACAACTCTACAGTCCTCCTTATGTCTCGGATGATTGAGGTTACGGGAAAGAACCAAGTGTTATCTGTGGAGGTTGGCAGAGTGTGTATTCTGGTAAGACAACCGCATAACCCGGAGTTTCCAGCACAGTCCTCGTTTCGAGCATGTGATCATGAATCAAGGTCCTCCCAAACCTGTATTTCAACAAATGAATCAAGTCAATGTCCATAACAGTCAAAGTATCTATAAATCACAAAAGTATGAGAACCATCCTGTTGGGGCACCTGCTGTTGAGCATACAAGCTATTTTTAGACTGTAGCTATGCCTGCAGCATGTAATTTGAAGTCTACCTGAATGTATATTTTGGTCAAAGGGTGAATGTTTGATAGTTAAAAATTGCTATTCTCTGAATCAAAATATCGCCATAACAGAGTGATCTTCTGGAAAAAAATCTGAATTTTCTTGGAAAGGAAATTCATTTTTATAATTTTACTATTAAAAATGTAGTAGTTAAAATTTTAGAGTTTGACCTTATAAGGCAAGAACAATAATTTCTCAGTCCTGTCAACTGTTGGTTGCTGCTAAGGCCATTAAACAGGGACATTTGCATTACTAAATGAGGTACTTTCAACTGAGCTCCGTAGAGAAGCGAGGCTAGCTCTGCCATCATAATATGGTAATATTGCCACCGATTTATTAAATGTGCCTTTTCCTAATAGGAACTTATTAAGGTAAAGATTTGGGCCGCACCCGTAGCCAGGTGGTTAAGTTCGTGTGCTCAGCTTTGGCGGCCCAGGGTTTTGCGGGTTCGGATTCTGGGTGCAGACATGGTACCCACTCATCAGGCCATGCTGAGGTAGCGTCCCACATAGCACAACCAGAAGGACCTCAACTAGAATATACAGCTACCTACTGGGGGGCTTTGGGGAGAAGACGAGGAAAAAGAAAAAAAAAAAGAAGATTGGCAACAGATGTTAGCTCAGGTGCCAATCTTTAAAAAAAAGGAAAAAACGTAAAGACTTTTCTCCTTTTTAATTTTTGGCCTTGAAATTTTTTTGGATGATTGATGGCATTTCATTGAAGCAGTTTCACTGAGTGAAGTTTTGTGCACTGTTTCAAAAAGATGCACGATGTTTTCAGAAGCAGACTTAAGACGGCTGTCCTTTATATTATTCGTAATTTCTAATATTTTTGTCTTTTCTTGCTGCTCTACACAATCACTACAGAAAAATTTGTCCTTAAAGTTTGGATCCAGAAATGTGAAAATGGAGCCATTTAATTGGTTTTCAAGTTAAGAAAATAATCGACGTTTCCATCTGCGTCTGAGCTTTCCTTTATGCACACCAATTTCAGCAGCTGCCCTGGAGTAGAATCAGAGGAAGGTCTTTTCGGCAGGAGCCGTGTAGGAAATACTTGCACTCTTAAGACACGCCAATTTATTCAGCAAGTTGCAGCAAACAACCTGCTTGCTCTGCAAGCAACCATTGGCTGTCAGTAAGTCTTCCTATGTTGCTAATGTTCTCTGGAAAATACAAAATTAAGGCCTTCTTGATTCTATCAGCCTTTGAAGGATGCAATAGCTGCTATTGCATCTAGTTTAAATATGTTGTGTATGTACATGACAAGACAATTTCAAAATCTCTTCTGTGTCACGTAATTTGTTATTGGCTGAAAAATATTGTAGAAGTGGTCTACAATCTTTCTGCCTGCACCCAGTCATTTTCCACCACATCTTTTTAAGCTATAACCATTTTCTGAATATAAAAATGAAAGGTGTAGACTAATTATATTATGTTTATGCTCATAGCCTTCACCATATTTGTTCCATGGTCTATGACAATTTCAGGCATTTCTTTTTTTTTTTTTTTTTTTGAGTTAATAAAAATTTTATTAGAGATGTAATTAAAAACTAGAACCCAGGTGTGTTGACTTATAGTCTAATGCTTATCATATAACTTTCTTCAAGTATGTGAAGCATTAATTTTTCAGACCTTTCTCTTCCTATCTAAATTATTCCAATGTTTTCTTTTAATATTTCCTTCGAAGATGTGTTTTCAAGTCTATTAATTTTTTTTCTGCTTTTTCTCCCCCAATCCCCCCAGTACATAGTATATTGTATATTTTAGTTGTGGGTCCTTCTAGTTGTGGCATGTGGGACGCTGCCTCAGCATGGGCTGATGAGCAGCGCCATGTCTGTGCCCAGGATCCGAACCGGTGACCCTGGGCCACTGAAGTGGAGTTCATGCATTTCTCTTTACTGATTTTATATTCCATAAATATTTCTCAAAGTCAGATTCACTATGTGTGTGAAACCCAGGAATCTTTCATCAGGTAAGGAAAGAGGAAACATGGTTGAATTAATCATTAATTCTCTGTTTTTAAATCTGAAAAATTGAGGTTGATTCTTCATGTCCAAATGTCACATATGCCATATACTGTAGTAGCATATGTAATAATTTCATTAACTTTTTTGTGCACAGCAAATCATAAATCAGGAAAAAGGTTTTAGGAACGTTTTCTAAAAGAAGTCAGGATTTAGAATTCATAGCTTGGGCAAATCTCAAAAATCCTTTCTCTTCAACTGCTGAAAATGGTTATCGATCTATAGCAATTATTTCTACAAGCTTTAAAAAATATTAAGCTTCATAGATCCCAAACCATGAGGCATTGTCTTATTAAAAGCATTCTTGTAGAGCTTGTTGTCTAGAGAGAACAAATGTATTTTGGGTGCCCCGTTTAATCTAAACTTTCTGCTTTTTTTTCATGTTCTACATTTTTAATTGTCTCAATCAAAGTGATTTATATATATGTGTTGTATGTGAGTTTTTTCATCTTTGTGAAATTTTGAGGTAGCCACAGTTGACATTCTACTTTTAATTTATCCTCCTAATATGTGAAAAATTACCAATTAGGGCTTTTTTTTTAACATTCACAGACTAAATGGAGTTAAATAATTAAACATTAGTCTAAAGATTAGCTTATTTAGTGTTATGAATGCAATTGTACCAAATAATTCTATAGTAATTAGAACTATTATATAATCTAATCTTTATTATTTTGACCTGTGATAGTATTTATATTTTTATAAACATCTGTAGGCTCAAAAAGGATATAATGTTCTTTCTAAAGTTACCTGGATAACATTCTCTCAGTATTCATATTAACTGTTAATACATTTGAGTATTTGAAAGTTCTTATTAGATAGATTCAACACCTTTCACAATCCTCAGTAATTATTGTAGCCTTTTACTTTTGCAATATTAAAAATAGATTCATATATAGTTCAACTGACTATTAGCGTTTCAACATATAAAGCACATTATCAAATTTTATACCTCAAGTTACATCTAGATTATAGAATACCTAAATTTGAAAGTAGAAATTCAGATGTTAAGAATAAATATGAGTGACCTGCCATGTTTATGTTAATGAAGATTGATCCACCGATGGGATCTGATGGAAATCTACCTAAATCACAGGTCGTTACTCACGTGCAGGTTAAGGATGCCAGAAATGACACTGAGTGAACATTCAGCTATTCCACTTTGCAGTGGCCAAGGTTGAAGCCACAGCTGAACAGCAGAATTTGGCCAAACAGTGAGCCTGAGGCCAAAGGTCAGCTCAGCCCCACTACATGTGCATGTAGTTTTCATCTAGGCATATACGAAAGACCTGACAATTGTGCAGTGGTCAGATCACAGTTTGTAGATGAAAATTCCCAAGTGATTATTATCCATATAGGCTGAAATTATGGATGTTATATTTAAATTATTTAAATATCTTTATATTTATATGATGTAAATAGGTTGAGATTATTTTGTGTTTTTACCACCAGTGGCCACCAAAATTCTGAGGTTGACACATTTACTCTCATTTTGTCTTTCTCCATTCACATTTTTTATTTTTTCTGTGCTTTGCAAAAAATTTGAAATATACAGGGATGTATAAAGAAGACAAAAGCCACCTATAGTACTATCCAGAGAGAATCACTCTTAGAATTTCTGTGTCTATCCTTCCAGGCTTCTTTTTTCTATGTATATTTGGGTTTTTTAAAACATAGCTGGAACCATAAATACTGTTGTGCAAGCTGCCTTTATTACTTAATATACTTGAATATCTTATATAGCATTAAATATTATTCTAAAACATAATTTAATGTGTACACATTATTTCATTGGACAGGTATTTAATAACTTACTTATACATTCAGGTTCTGGTTTTCCACCACTACATAAACTTAGGATGATTCTGCTTGTCCATAAATCTTTATATGTTTTTTAAATTTTTTCCTGAGACTCAGTTGCTAGGAATGGGAGATTACTGGGCAAGGCTATGATTATTTATTTAGATTTTGAGGCCTATGGCCAGATTAATATCTGGAGAAGTTATACCAATTTACATTCCCACCAGCAATATAACCCTCACTTCCATTTTTTTGTTATGTCTTTCAATGTTCCAAAGTTTCTTTTTATGTAGTCAGATCTTTCAGTGTTTCCCTTTATGCCTTCTAAGTTTTATGTTTTCCTCCTTACTCCAAAACTATAAAAATATTCTTATATTTTTTCTAGTTCTGGAAAAAATATCTTAAAGTCTTTTCCCATTGCGTGATTTCTTTTTTTTTTTTAAGATTTTATTTTTTCCTTTTTCTTCCCAAAGCCCCCCGCTACATAGTTGTATATTTTTAGTTGTGGGTTCTTCTAGTTGAGGCATTTGGGATGCTGCCTCAGCATGGCCTAGATGAGTGGTGCCATGTCGCACGCAGGATCCGAACTGGCGAAACCCTGGGCCTCCGAAGAAGAGCACGTGAACTTAACCACTCGGCCAGGGGCCAGCCCCCATTGTGTGATTTCTTAACAGCAATAATCACTAACATTTATTGAGTACCAAATGCCAGGGACCATGCTATGCACTTTACATGTGTTATATGATCTAATCTTCTCAACTGTTCTATAATGAAAATAACATGCTTTAAAGGTTAAATAATTTGCCCAAAGTCAGAGGACTAAAAAAAAGGTGAAGTCAGGATTCAAATGCAAGTTCCTTTGACTTCACAGTCCAAGCTCTTGACCACTCTGCTGTGCTACCTCCTTTGTGGCCTTTAAACCAAATGCTCATGTGAAATTGTTAACTAAATGAGATAAGACAAAGGGCCTGCAAATCAGAGATGTCTGAAGATGCTTATAGATTTTTCACTGAGAAGACATTACAATTTGGAATGTTCAATAATATGCAAAATTGTCTTTTCACTGTCAAGTATAAACTGATTAACAACTTTGGGTTTGGGAAAAGTCATCAATGATCATTGACACTATAGCATTTAAGTTTAACAATCATTTATGAGTGCCTACATGTGCCAGATGTTATACTGGGGTTAGCGAGTAGAATAAGACAGAGTTTCTTTCTTTACGGAGCTATTGGGGGTAGGAGATGGCAAGAAAGCAAATAATTTCAACTCAAGCATGATGTGTAATTATGGGATGTTGTATTTGTTTCCCAAGGCTGCCATAGCAAAATACAACAAACTAGGTGGCTCAAAAAACAGAAATTTATTCTCCCATGGTTCTGGAGGCTACAAGTCCAAAATCAAAGTGTCAGTAGGGCCATGCTCCCTCTGAGGCACCAGGGGAGCGTCCTTCCTTGCTCCATCCTAGCTTCTGGTGTCCGCTGGCAATCCTTGGCACTCCTCGGCTTGTAGACACATCACTCTAATCTCTGCCTCCGTCATCACACAGTGTCCTCTCTGTGTCTGCATCTCTTCTCTTTTTATAAGGAAACCAGACACATTGAATTAGGGGCCCACCCTACTCCAGTATGACCTCATTTTAACTTACATCTTAATCACATCTGCAAGGACCTTATTTCTAAATAAGTCACATACACAGACATCCGGGGTTAGGACTTCAACACATCTTTTTGGGGGGACATAATTCAACCCATAACAGATATAAAAATGAAAGTAGCCATAGTAAGTAGCGTATAGGAAAGAAAATTTTTCTGTGTCCTGGGAGTTTCAGGGAAGGCTTCCTGGAGAAGGTGACATGGTAGCTAAGTCCTGAAGGAAAAACAGATGTTATCAGATGTCCTGGGAATGGGAGATAGTCATTCCAATCAGAGTGAACAGCAAGGCAGAGTCCCAGAGGTGTGCTCAGCATGAGATATGCAGAAAAGTACACGTAGGCCATTGCTGCTGGATCTGAAAACGTGGTAATGTGGGGAGTAGAGCTTAGATGCAGAAGAAGAGTAGAGAGGTTGGCAAGCTGAATGACTTCTTAGAAGCTTGACAAAAGAGGCTTGAAAAAATTAAAAACAGCAATTACCACGTAGGTAAGGAAACCAACACTGAACTAGTGATTACTATTTTGGGGTCACTTTACACAATCGTCTAATTTGATCTTTACATCAAGTACATGAGGTGGATGTTACCATTTGTTTTTACTCCAGAGTTTATCCAAACTTTTGGTGGGCAATTCTCAATGGCGTTTCTGCATGTCTTGTGGCAGCTTTCGTCCTGGACTAGCTTTTCAAGGATATTTGTATGGCAAACAACCTGGGAGGACAGAGGTAGTGTCTCCCTCTGGGGGAGAAGGCAGATTTGTTTCCTGACCAGGAAAATAAAGATATTGTCTTCCTCTAGGTGAGAGGTTGGACAAGTCTGCTAACATCCCCCTTATAAGACTGAGATAGGATTGACAGGTGAAATAGGGGATGTCTAGTAAAATTTGAATTTCAGATAAGCAACAAGTAATTTTTAGTACAAGTGTAACCTATGTAATGCTTATACTAAAAACTATTTTTTATTTATCTGAAATTCAAATTTAACAGGACATCTGTATTTTTACTTGCTAAATCTGGCAACCCTAGGTTAGGAGTTTCGTAAGCTCACTGTTCCTTGGCTGTGATGCAGGTTCATTGTGTGTGAGGTGGTCACCCGGGCCCTACTACATCACCCCCATGGGCAAATTGATGGGAACATGAAGCTCATGCTGCCTGGCTCTGTGAGCAATAAAGCCCTTTGTCTCTGACCCAGGCATCTCCTGTCTTCTCCAGCATCTGTGGAAACCATGGCAGGCTAACTGTGAACTTGCAATAGGGTAAAACCTCAGACCCTTCATAGTTCCTTACTTGACACTAATATCCTATTGAGAGACACTTAGATTATTTCTAATCTAATTAGATAATATTGCTGTTATAAGTGATATTGCAACAAATATCCTGCAATATACTTCTCGGTGCATAGGTACAAAATCTGTTGGAAAAATTTCTAGAAATGGAATTTCTGGGTCAAGACGTATGTACACTTAAAATGTTGAAGTATATCAATAAATTGTTCTTCGCAGAGGTCGTATGATAAACTCTCACCAACGATGTACAACAGTATCTGTTTCTTTCCACGCTTGCAGCCCAGTATATTATGAACTTTTTTGATCTTTGCCAACTTGGTAAGTAAAAAGTGGGATCTCATTTAGTTTTACTTTGTTTTTCTCTTCTTATGAGTAACGTTAAACATCTTAAGCTTAAAAGCCTCGTGCATTTCCTTTTCTGTGAACTGTTCACATTTTAAAAATCATTTTTCTGTTGAGTTGTTGATATTTTCTTGTTGCGTTGCATGAAATCTTTATATAGTACACAAATTAGACAGTTGTTTTTCATATAATATATGTGCTTTTCCTAGTGTGACATCTCCCATTTGGCATCTTGCCAAACAGAAATTTTTAATTTTTATGTAATCAGCATTTTCAGTCTTTTATGACTTTTCGGTTTGCTGTCTTGCTTAGAAAGGCCCTCCCCTCTCTGAGTTTTTTGTGTTTTTTTTTTAATTTCTCACATTTCTTGAAGACTTCATGAAAGAAACTGTGACTCAGACTTCAGCCTGGGTTTCGATGTGTTTTGCTATCATCTCTGGGATGCTTTTGGTTCATTGACATTTTCACAGCAAAAAGCACGTACCAAATTGGTACACTTGTGGGATTTCTCAGCACTGGCACAGAGAGGCTGCTCTGAGATTTACCAGAGGGAACTCTTGCCCATGTCTGGGGTGCTGCAAGTCCCAAAGGCACTCTCTCTGTCACTTCCAAAGTGACACTTTGATGCTGTGGATTTCTCCAAGTTTCGTTCGCAAAGAAATAGAAATTTTCACCACTACCAAAGCAAAGTGTAACTGGAATCACAAAAGTTTAATTTTGACAAGATGATGAGGAAACAGTGGGTTCCCAAGGCTTCCATATGACCAGCTCCTCCAAATCCACATTTTATAAATTCTTATATGCCTCTGGGAGAGTTATTTCTGGAACTCTTTATCTGTATTACTGTTACATTTTCTCCAATTCTTACATGTAGAGAGCCCTGAACTAATATATATTTTTTCCTATGTTCACTACAATTCATGGAAAAGTTTCCTCATTGTAAGACTACAAGTCCCAGATCTTTAGAAGGAAAGGGTAATTTGATTCCCAGGTGATGCATTTTGCCCCATATGGCAGGTAGGCATGGCTAAAGTGGTTCACAAACAAAAGACTATGACAGGGATCTGTTAATATGCAGTTGGGGACCAGACTGCCACATTTTCCCGAAATTCCTAGATTCACTACAGATTCCTCCTTTCATTCCTGTTTGGAAAACAAGATCTGCTTCCTACTTCTTAAAGAGAAAACTTCAGTGTTTGCCAGTAAATAGGGATTCAAATCAGAGTTCAAACCTGACACATGTAACATTACAATTTTAGCTGCAGTGTAGGGTGTGTTTTCTCTTTGGAGGTTGACATACACCTACTTCCTTGTTCTAGCACCCTACCAGAAATAAGAACAGTGAATCCTACTAACTTCGACAGATCCTGGCTTAGCCAGATCCTGGAAAGAAAAAGTAAAAATAAAACATTAGAATATTAAAGGTAATTCTAAGTAAGGTTCCTCCTCCTTGTGTGTGTGTGTGTGTGTGTGTGTGTGTGTGTGTGTGTGATTTTTCAGAATCTTGGGTTTCTCCTAACCAGATATTTAAAAAGAACTGGTCATATATTTTCATTTAAGCATTTATGACGCTTCTCAGTGAAATGAGAAAGACAGTTCTACATCTGGTTCTGGGATCTTAGATCCTTTATCTGCTCCTTTTGAAAAAGATGATAAAAACAATCGCTGACTTATGTTGAATGCTTACTATCTGCCGAGGACTGCGTGAATAAGCACAAACATTGTAGCTGTTAGTCGTCACAGCACCCCCATGTGGCAGATCCTTCTCAAGGCACATCCTGTGTGCCTCTAGTTAAGTGCTTACTGCAATAATTCTCTCACTAAACAAGTCTGTTGACCGTGTTAAGGTTATTGAGGTTAAATATTAACGTGCAATGTAGAGGACCAGTAGGCAAGCATTAACACTTTCAATTCCTCCATTCATTGCTTCACTACCTCCAGAGATTTGATGATTATCTTAGAGGCAGAATGGTTTGAATGTGTAGACAACTGTAAACGGACTTTGATTTTCTTCCTTCCTTTGGTCTAAGTCAGTGGTTCTGAAACAGTGTGTATAAGAATTACTGTACTGAGTTGTATAAAATCATGTATACTGTACTTTAGGAGCAAGTAAAGAGATGCTCAAGGTAATTCTGACTATATATGATTTTCGCCTAATATGCTGACTTTATGATGAATCCTTTGCAGGGAAATAATAACAAGAGATTCAGGCTAAGAGAGAAAGTAAGACTCAAGAGAAGAGAGCCAGGGAGACTTCCAGGTAGGGTGAAAGAGGCGCCTATCAGCATACTAGCCAATCTGAGATCAAGGGTGTAGGAACAGGACAAGGCCAGGAGGAATGAATGCCAGATTCTGTGGTAAAAATACTTTATTTATGTTATCTCACTTAATTATTATAGCAACCCTTCAGATATGGAAACTAAGGTTCCAAGTGTCTGAATAACTTGCCTGGTGTCACAAAGATGGCAGACAGCAGAGCCAATATCCAAACCCAGGTCTTTCTCACTCTAAAACTCAAGGCCTTTCCACCATAGCTGGCTTCCTTGTGGGTTAGGACTTCCTAACCACAGAGCCAGAAAGAACTCCAGGGAAAATGGAGATGTTTAAAGTTGGTTTAGGATGGCCTAAAGCTTGGGGCAAGATTCTTGTGAGGCCATGTAGGGAAAAATTCTCTTTACTCACGGAGAACAGAGGGACTCATCTGGTATGGATGGTTTAGGAAGCTAAAGAGAATCTTACAAAAGTAGCTGGATCCGTGCCTAATCATGATTTCTTTCCTTCTGAAAGCTTGGAAAAGACATCCAGAGACTGGGCTGTCATTTACACGTGGTGGACGTGTGGTGGTGTCCTTCAGGTGCTCACCTTTCTGGTCCCTTGGGAATATCATTTTAGCATCCCAGTAAAAGACATTGCAAACTCAGAAATCAGACCTTCATTAGGCTGGAAACTAATCACTTGAGAAAAAAACATGCCCCCAACTTTGAGGACCAGGTAGCAGCTTTAGGAGAAATAGCCACTGGCTACAACAGTGGCGACGTGGAGCTAACACTGACACACTCACTGGCAGTAAGAGAAGGGAGAGCCCTGGAGGAACTCCAAGAACCACTGAGGAAGTCGATGAGCCTCCAGACACTCATCGAGAGCAAGGAGCTCCAGTGGCTTTGAAGGCTCATGAACACTATTAGTGAAGGGTGTAAAGTGAATTTCGTTTGAAAGAACAAAGGTTGTCCAAGTAATACAACTGGGTACTAGAATAAGGAGAACGACTTTAGATCTACAGCTAACAGTATATTCCGCCATCATTTTACACAGTCGAAGCGTTTACTGCAAGAAAATAAATTTGTATCTGCTACCCACTGTATATATAAATTCTAAATATTGAAGAAGTATACAATTCCATCAAAGACAAAAATGAGTGAATTTGAATATATACACTTTAAAAAATCTAATAAGTCAAGCTACTGAATAAGAAATATATGACAAGCATCACTGGATCATGTGATGGGATATGAAACTTGTCGAAGTGTGTGAGATCATTTTCTAGGATCCACCAGTCAATTATCAAATAAGAAATGAGGAAACAGTTAAGAGGAGGAAAAACAAATGAATGCATAGAAAAGTCTACAGCCTCATACAACTTAATACACACACACAAATGAGTACAAGCAAAACATGGGACCTCTCTGTATTATTTCTTATAACTGCATATGAATCCACAAATATCTGAATAAATTTTTCAATGTTAAAAAAGTCTATAGCCTCAAAAGTAATTAAATAAATGCAACTTAAAACAAAATTAAGGTAGGATTACATATCATGTATATAAGAGGAACAAAAAAATAATGTTGGCAACAAGATAGAACACATTACACTCTTACATTGTAAATAACATTGCAAGTCAGTTCAATCAGTTCTGGAACAATCAGACTTTTGAATTTTCTGCAGTTAGAATTTTAGATAGGTCCTCGTGCAGGTCTCTTTCCTTGGATTTTTTAATTTCAAAAATGTTGCACACTTGTTTTAACTGAAGAAAACATATTTGTATACAAGACAATTAACAATCTCCTTCCTTTCTCCACTTTTACTCCTTTTTCCCTAGTAAAAAATGTTAATAGTTTAGAATTTCTCTTTCTACACCTTTCATTATTGCGCAGTGTCTTATAAATAAGGATGTTACAGTGTCCTGTTTTAATAGAGAAAGGGGAGATCTCAGCCATAAGAGCAACATGGGAAGCCCAGTGAGTGCATGACATTCTTCATATTTATGAAATCAGGATTAAAAAAAGAGAATCATACAGATTTGGGCAGGTTTCTTAACCTAGCACATACCTGTCCTTTATGCCAAAGTAATGACAGTGAATATCAGACTGGAAAAGAACAAATCTCAAAACTCAACATTAAAGAACAAACAATCCAGTTAGAAATGGGAAAAAGACATGAAGAGCTATTTCACTGAGGAGAATACACGATGGAAAATAAGGACTTGAAAAGATGTTCAACATCACTAGCCATCAGGGAAATGCAAATCCAAACCACAGTGAGATATCACTACACACATATTCAAATGGCTAAAATAGGGGCCGGCCCCGTGGCTGAGTGGTTAAGTTCGTGCACTCTGCTGTGGCAGCCCAGGGTTTCACCAGTTTGGATCCTGGGCGCAGACATGGCACCACTCATCAGGCCATGCTGAGGCAGCATCCCATGTGCCACAACTAGAAGGACCCACAACTAAAATATACAACTATGTACTGGGGGAATTTGGGGAGAAAATAAAGCAGGAAAAAAAAAAAGATTGGCAACAGTTGTTACCTCAGGTGCCAATGTAAAAAGTAAAAAAATTTAAAAAATTAAAATGGCTAAAATAAAAAATAGTGACCACATCAAATTCTGATGAGGATGCGGAGAAACTGGATCATTCATACATTGTTGAGAACATGAAACGGGACAGCCACTCAGAAAAATTATAGAGTATTCAGTTCACGGTCATCTCCTTCTTAACTTGACTTTCAAACTTGGGATTGTCTTAAAAAACAGGTCAAAATTATTGGTTGAGAATTACTAAACAGAGATTTTAGAATTAATAATGAATAGTTTTTTAAACAACCAGAAATGACATGTGATTATAGCATATGTTCTCAGTAACACAGTGGTGAAAACTTTATCTAGGAGTAGATAAGGAAATATTTATAGCTCAGGTCCAAGTCTCCATTGCTCTGGTACTTACTACCTAGTCCACTGACACACTTACGCATCCCGTGCTGAACAACCATACTGGTCTATTGTCTAAAATGGAACAGGCCCTTTACATTATAGCAAATATGCTAACTGCAATTTCTCAGTATCTCTGTCTCTACTGCTTAAATTTCAAACTTCAAAGAAGGAACTTCACTTACTGAATATCATTTTCTCTAGTTATTTATTGTCTTCATGACTAATTCCATATTCCTTTGTCCCCCTCCAGCTAAATACTGGATCTCAAGATCAGCTACCTGAAGACAGCAAGCAATGAGTAAGATCTTACATTTGGAAAATTATTAGCCAAGAAAACCAATCAATAAAAAGGAAAGATTGGGGTCTCCGGAGGTATTTCAAATCCAGATAAGAGAATAGCACTATTCCCCAAGTGCTGGAGTGGAGAGACGAAAGTAATTTAATAACCAAAAAACTTTGAAAGTAAAATCTCAAAAGAGAGAAAAGAATGATTGTAGTGAGTATGTCAGCAGGAAAAGAACAAAGAGAAACGACTTGAATCAAACCATGTGGTTGATATGAAAAATATGGCAATATAGAGGTACTGTAGGATTTATTAGATGTATTGGGGAAGAAAAATAGAAAATAGAAAAAATTTCCAAGGGCAGAAGGATGGGCAATTTATGTGAATGGACTGAGCTGAGCTTAAGCAACACCTGAGGTACTGACTGACTCCTGACTCAGCCATTGTAGACATCAAGAAGTGAGTACTGACAGCCACAAATGGCTGGCCCAGTCTAGTTTGGTAGCACTATCGAGGTGTCTCTCCTGGGTGTCTCAGAGTCACCCATAAAACCTGGCATTGCTCTCCAAGCCTTCCATAAACGGAAAATCACATGAGCCCCTGACATCAGGTGGCTCAAATCCTTCTAAGATCTAATTCCATCACATCTACCTGTTCTGAATGAAAGGTTCCCACAGCTCTCTCTCTAAGAATTACGCTACTTTTAGACCAAAGGGTGGGGAGGAGAACAGAAAATTGCTTATTTTGAATGCTGGATCCCAAATAAAAAGGCTTCTATTTGATAGGATAGCAAAAATAGTTAACCTGATCACCTGTATAAAATTTGGGAGATATTTAAAAATTTTAGCAAGTGTTGAGAATTCAGTTCTTTTTCCTGAATAATGATAATCTAGATGTAGGTATTTGTAATGGACACCAAAATGATGATGACCATACTTTATAGAGTGACATTTTGGAGTCTTGAGATTGTTCTAACTTGAACTCCAAATTACATCTAGAGAAAGATCTTCTTCTTGCCTCTAGGCAACCCTCCTGCTTTTCTCCGTAAGAAGGGGTGCTTTTATTTAGCGCTAAACTGGGTTTCCTGCATGTAACAAACTGACTCGTGGTATACTATTTAGGGTAATTAAACACTAGCTGCTGTAACAACCCTAAAATCTCAAAGGTATAACACTATAGAAGTTTATCTCCTGCTCACACTATAGTCTATTTTGGGCTGGGTGGCTCCCCTCCATTCAGCAACTCAGGGATTCAGGCTCTTTCCATCTTCCAATTGCCAATTCCAATAAGGGTCACCAGGTCTCCTTTGAGGTGAAGAGAGGGCTTAAGGATCATATGGGATCTGCCCATAACATTTCCATCCACATTTCACTGGCCAGGCTTGGTGACACGTCCCTACATTAGCTGCAAAAGTGCCAGGGAATAGTCTTCATGTGTGCACAGGAAAAGGAGTGAACAGAGAACTCTCTATCACAGGTGGTTTAATCTTGCTGTTTCTACCCTACATTCCCTTTGTTTAGATATCCCTATCTACTGTAGCAGTGGATGCATGCTATTATACATTTGTCAAAACCCATAAAATATCCGACACAAAACGCAAACCTCAATGTAAATGATGGACTTTAGTTAATAATAATGTATGAATATTGGCTCATCAATTGTAACAAATGTACCACACTAATGCAAAATGCTAGTAATATGGGAAGTTGGGGAAAGGTGAGGGAGTTATGCGAACTCTTCGTATTCACTACTCACTTTTCTGTAAATCTAAAACTTTTCAAAAAAATAAAGTCTATTCATTAAAAAGGAAAGAAAAAAGGAAGGAGCGTGAATATACTAAAATCCACTGAATTGTACACTTTAAATGGGGGAATTGTATGGGATAGTAATTAAATCCCAATACAGCTGCTTTTTTAAAATGTAAAAAAAAAAAATTAAACATGTATTTTGTAGTCTCCAAAGCAACCACAAAATATAGAGATAGAGTATAAATTATATTAAATAAATTAAGATAAATTACTAAAATAGGTTCAAATAACCCAGAAGGGAAAATAGAGAAACGAAAAAGAGGAAAAACAGAAAACTAATAACAAAACGACAGATCTAAATCCAACTATATGAATAATTGCATTAAGTGTGTCGACGAAAATAATCCATAACCAATCTATAAATGAAAATTTGGGTGAGTTTATTGTGAGCTTAAATTTTAGGATTATAACCCGGGAGAGTCTTTCCACAAAGGAACAGAGCACTCCAAAGAAGTGGGGGCATAAGGGTGGTTATATACCCTCAAAGAGGGTGTTTCACATATGATTGAATTGTCCCTTCCACAACAGTCACAAGACTGCTCTGTCGGCACAGCGATTGATGGAAATAGCAGGTAGGTCTTCTGTCTCAGTGAACACAGCAGGGTGGCAGTCTGTTGTCTCCAGCTGAGTGGTCACAGGTGAGCTGGGTGGTCAAAGGTGAGTGCAGCAATCAGTTCCTAGCCTAAGGAAAAATGCTTATCCCTAAGGAAATGCTAATGTGGGGGGAAGTTGCACCTTTATCTCAAGGGCCTTTGTTCTGGCCACAGGAAATGTCTAAGCAGATATGCAATGCGTGCTCAATAGCCACAGTCAGGCCCTTTTGAAAAAAAAAGTCAGGCCGAATTAGGTTTATACCAAATGGCTTCCTCATATACTCCAATATATCCTATTGCTTGCCATTTTTATTTGTCAAGTGTAAATGATCTAAACACAAAATAAAAGACAGATATTATCAGAATAGTTGACCAAGTTTGCTGGCAACCCTCTTGTAAAAGTGGGAGTTCCCAGGTTTGGGGTCCTCACTTGTGTGACGTGAAACCATCGTGTGTGCAGCATCCACGTGGGCCACCCCATATCACTCTCATGGAACTTGTGGGCAGCGGACTGATGTGAATATAAAGCTCAGCTGCCTGTGATCCACGAGTCTTGTGTCTTTTCCCAACATCTATGAAATTATGGCAGGCTAAGATGGGCACAATTTCAGACCCTCCACAGTTCTTTACTATGAGGTTTATGGCAGGAACGCAAGGCTGGTTCAATATTCAGAAATGAATGCATCTAATCAACCATATTAATTGCTTAAGGGAAAAAACTACACAATATCAATCGATGCAGAAAAAGCATTTTCCAAAACAAAACATCCACTCACAATAGAAACTCTCAGCAAAGTAGGAATAGAAGGAAACTTTCTCAACCTGGGATAAGAGGATCTACAAAAACCTACAGTAAATAACAGCTTGGCCTGTGTCTCGGGTAGACCAGAAGCGCCTTGACCGATGAGGGACAGGACTTGGTGGATGATAACTGTTTTTGACAACGAGACAATCAAGTCTCACCTCCCTAGCTATTCCTGGGATCGCCTCACAGATGAAGCTAGTCGTTGACTGGGGTCACCGCTGGGGAGGAACCAAACCCCACACTCCCCCTCTCCTTCTCCATCTCAGTGAGGGCCGAGTTTCCTGTCCATCCACTTCCAGCTGACTCTCCGTTTCCCCTCTCCGTCTCCCTCCCTTGGAGAAAGGAGAGCGCGAGGATCCTCCCGCACCGGCCGCGGGGGCTCGGGCCCTCCCCGCCCCACAGCGCAGGCGGCTCCCGGGGGCGGTGCCCGCTCCTCCCGGCCGCAGGGGGCGCTGTGGGGGCGGAGCGGCCCCGGGCCCGGGCGGGCGGCGAGACCTAGCATGCGCCGCGCCCGGACAGGGCCTGTGGGCGGGGCGGGAGGCCGGGGCGGGGCGGGACGCCGTGCGGCGGGGGCGGGGCCGGAGGTAGCTGGGTGGTCAGTGCGCGGCGTCTCTTTTTCCTGAGTCGGGACGCTGCGGGACCACGAGGCGCCATGGGCGACCTGG
Source organism: Equus quagga (assembly GCF_021613505.1). Taxonomy (NCBI): domain Eukaryota; kingdom Metazoa; phylum Chordata; class Mammalia; order Perissodactyla; family Equidae; genus Equus; species Equus quagga. Next base: position 125,464,700 of record NC_060274.1, on the reverse strand, counting down.
CTCTGGTAAGAGGCGCTGTAGAGGCTGCGGGCCCTGCCGAGACTCATCCCTGTCGCGGTCTGGAGTTGCGTGCCGGTGCAGGGAGTGAGGCGGTGAGAGCCCGGGGGGACTGTCCGTGGCCGGGACTGAGTCCGAGCCCAGGCCCGGGCCGGGGCGGCGCGGTTTTGGTGCTCGAGTTGCTCTGCAGCCGGCCTGGGAGAAAGGTGCCGCGTGGCGAACTGCGCTCTCTCGGCCGCTGTCCCCGCGCCGTGTCGGCCCTCGGAACGTCGTGGTTTCTCCGGGGCCGCGCGCTGGGCTTGGCTGTGCTGTGGATGCAGCCCCAGAGACGCTCTTTATGAGCAGATGAGAAAAAGTTAGGGGAAGGCAGGCAAGAAACGAGAGGAACTGGAGACGGCACCCTCTGGGAAAGGACAGAAAATTTGAAACCAGTTGGGTGTTTATTCTAAGTCACATTTACCGCGAATACTCTAGTGTTGTTATGGAAAATTCGAATACTGGTTTTAGAGTTTGAAAGTCGTAGCCTGAGCTTAACCCAGGAAACTCTGCACATTCAGTTAAGTATACCTTGCCTAAATATGCAAGTTTTCCTTGTACCCCCACTGAGATTTCATATCTAACCATCTTACTAATGTAATGCATTTTCTTCCTTCTGCTTCTGACCCGCCGCCCCCAACATCCCTTGGCAGGTACCAATTTTGTTCAGATTTCTGCAAGCGGTGTCTTTTCAGCCAGATTTCATTTTTTTGCTCTTTTTATAAGTGCTCAGAAACCTCCTGGAATATCCACCTCTATTCTGTAAAAGTTGATGGTTTCTGGTAGTTCTTTGGCTGTAAGCTTGAGTCCAGAGAAAAAGCTTAAGTGATGACAGCTTCTTGGCTATTGTCTTATTTGGGATAGGCAAAGAGAAATCAGCATTTTCTGGTTGATTTTCCTTTTCTCCGGAGCGGTTTAGTGCTAATTGTCAGCATGCTCATACAAGAGTCTTGTAGGCGGAAATCACATGAGTGAGGTGCAAGAAAATGGCTGAGGAATTTCTTTGAAAGTCCACCTTCTAAAAACAACACTATGTTTGTTTTTTTCCGCTTTTTCTCCCCAAATCCCCCCAGTATGTAGTTGTATATTTTAATTGTGGGCCCTTCTAGTTGTGGCATGTGGGATGCTGCCTCAGCATGGCCTGATGAGCAGTGCCATGTCTGCGCCCAGAATCTGAACCCGAGAAACCCTGGGCCACTGAAGCGGAGCGCGAGAACTTAACCACTTGGACATGGGGCCTGCCCCAGCAACACCAAGTTTAAACGTGTTTGTTATAACATCTGATACTTCAGCTTGGGGGCCTGTAATAGCTTTGATGATGGGATTTTCTCTCTGCACCTTTTCTCTCCAAAATCCTGTCAAGTGGCCCTGGTTGTCAGGTCTCCCATATCCTTTATTGGGAGAATTTACTTTGTAGTATTTGTGACCAACATCTTTCATACACTTGGGAAGAGCCCTAGCTGTCTTGCAAGATGTCCAGCATTTTCATGGTAGACCCCCATGTACCTTTGTAGCACAGAATCTGACAGGAGTGAAATGGAGTTTTCTTTTTTTTTTTTAAAGATTTTATTTTTCCTTTTTCTCCCCAAAGTCCCCCAGTACATAGTTGTATATTTTCAGTTGTGGGTCCTTCTAGTTGTGGCATGTGGGATGCCACCTCAGCATGGCTTGATGAGCGGTGCCGTGACTGCGCCCAGGATCCGAACCGGCGAAACCCTGGGCCACCTAAGCAGACCACGTGAACTTAACCACTCAGCCACGGGGCCGGTGCTGAAATAGAGTTATCAAAAGTTAAATTATATATGTTGTCTTCATTCCCTGTTGTCACAGTGGATCTGTCCTTGGAACCTCCAGGAAGAGAATCCTAGTTAGTCCATACCAGAGAGTATAGATTAATAGTCTATGAGCCAATCATGGCTTGCCGACATGGCTCTTTTTTTTTTTTTAACATCTCTTATAAAATTGTGAATTTTAGTTGCCAAGATATAAAAATCAGGAGAGTTCATATAATATGTGAACATTTCCAGTTTTTCTTTAAAAACTGTCACATCCAACTGTAAAACGTTAAGCTATAGAACCTATAGAAGACGATATATGAGAAAATCTTTGGGATCTAGGGTTTGGTGAAAAGTTCTTAGATGTGGCACCAAAAGCACACTCTATAAAAGAAAAAATTGATAAATTGGATGTCATCAAAATTAAAAACTTGCTCTGTGAAGATGGTGAAAAGACAAGCTACCAACTAGGGGAAAATATTTGCAAACCACATACCTGACAAAGGAGCTATATCTAGAATATATAAAGAACTCTCCAGACTCAACAGTAAAAAAAAAATCCAATTAGAAAATAGGCAAAAGACATAAAGAGACATTTTACCAAAGAGGATATATGGCTGGGAGATAAGCACATGAAAAGATGCTCAACATTATTATTCATTAGGGATATGAAAACTAAAACCACAATGAGATAATTGTACATCTATTAGAACAGTTAAAATAAAAAAAGTGACATTACCAAATGCTAGTTATGCTAAGAAACTGGATCTCTCATACATTGCTTGGTAGGAATGGAAAAGAGTTCAGCTGCTCTGGAAAATAGTTTCTTAAAAAATTAAATATATACTTCCTATATATTGGGAAGTTGTACCAGCAGCAGTTGTAGTCCTGGGCATTTATCGTAGGAAAATTAAAATGTGGGTCCACCCAAAAACCTGTACATGATTGTTCATAGCAGCTTTTTTTCTAATAGCCAAAAACTAGAAACAGCCAAAATAGGTGAATGGTTAACCAACCAAACTGGTACATCCATGCCATTAAGTAGCACTCAGCAATAAATAGAAATGAAATCTTGATAAACACAACTTCAGTGGATCTCAAGAGGATTATGCTGACTGAAAAAAGTCAATCTCAAAGGTGATATACTGTATGACTTCATTTTTATAACATTCTTGAAATGACAAAGTTATAGAGATGAATAATAGATTAGTGGGTATGATTATAAAGGGGTAGTGTAAGGGAGATCTCTGGTGATGGAATAGTTTTGTTTCTTGGTTGGTGGTGGTTACATGAATCAGCACATGTGATGAAATCATATAGAATTATACACACTAGACCAATGTCAATTTCATCGTTTTGATCTTGTACTATAATAATGTGTGATGGGACCACTGGGGTAAACTGGGCGAAGGGTATCGGGAACCTATCTGTGCTATCTTTGCAACTTCCTATGAATCTATAATTATTTCAGAATAAAAAGTTTTTTAAAAAATGGGCATATCCAGCAAGAGTGGCCCAGTCTTTCTTACCAATAATTGTTGCTGCTAAGTAAAGGATGCCCCCTTTAGATGGTGCATCTGCTCAAAGGCCTGCTATTCATTTGTTCACTTTACTTGGTTCCAGTAGACATCTGTGACAGCTTTATTATGTTGTTCATGGCCCCATCCAGAGATAACTACTTGAATATCATTTCTTCCTGTCTCTTAAAGACATTGAAAAACGAAGTAGCCTTAAAGTGAAAACGTATGTATGTACTGTTTGTGATTCCAGGTAACCGTGATATTTGACGATGTGGCCTTATATTTTTCGGAAGAAGAGTGGGAGATCCTGGAGAAGTGGCAGAAGGAAATGTATCAGCAAGTGATGAAGACCAATTATGAGACCTTGAATTCCCTAGGTAAGTAGGGCTTCTAAGGAATCACTTTTTAGGAACCAACCTCATGCTAATAGGCTCTCCTCCCCTTTATCGGCTATTGGCTGGTTGAATGTGATACCATGCCCAGCTTACATTCAGAAAGAGAGAGACCAGCCAAGAGGCTTGGCATTGCTGGTAAGACTGGCAGCTGAACCAGGTGGGTAATAAAGACAGGGAGAGGTAGGTGGTCTCCAGATATGTTTGGAGGTAGCGTCACAGATTTTCCTGGTGGATTGGACATGGAGTCTAAGGGTGAAAGAAGAATCAACTCGTAGATTTTTGGCTTGAGTATCTTAATGGCAGCGGCTTTATTAACTGACATGAAGAAGGCTTGGGAGAGAGCAGGTTTTGGCCACATTGAGTTTGAGATGCTTATTAGACATTTGTATGCAATATAAAGTAGATAATTGGGTATGCAAGACTGGAATTCCAGTGAAGATCAGGACAGGATTCACAAATTTGGGAGTCAATATATAGACAGTATTGAAACCACAGGGCTAGGTGAGATCACCCAGGGAGAATATGTAGACAGGACAGAGGCCCAGGACACCTCAGCATTTAGAGGTGAAGCTAAGGACACTAAGGCCATTAGGGTAGGAGAAACTAGAGCACTGTCCTGCTCCAGTGTTGTGTTTTGCGTTATCACAATTAGCGTCCTTGGGCTTAGAAAATCCTGTCTGATTTTTTTCAAATTTTAAAAACTAAACAGTATTATTTGCAAATGATTTTCTTTACAGCACCAGATCCTAGCTTCAGAGATTAGCATTTAGCAGGTGTAAGCTCAGACCCAGGAATCTACATTTTAATAAGCACTTCAGGTGCTGATAATGCTGGTGGTACACACTTCACTTTGAGAAACACTGATGCGAGGGCTGAGCTGTGGGTGACACCACTGTAGTGTATCTGCTACATCTTCTGAAATCCCTCCACTGCGTTATAACAACCCATCTTCCCTCAGGCTTATGTTCTTAGGCACATCTCTCTCTACCTCTTTATCACTGTCATTTAACAACCTCCCAGTTCCTTCACTGTGTTGATCAAGAATGTCAGCACTTCAGTAGTTAGTTTCCTTGGATGTATGGAGTCTAATCAGAAAAGTTTAATGATCAGGGTTCCCTCCTTGACCCCCTGTGATTTTACTTTTTATTCTGCTCACATTATTCTCATAATGATCAGTTTTGAATACTTTCTGCCTGGATCTGTCAGCCTTTTAAAAATCCTCATCATCCTTAACTTCTCTGTTTCCTTTAAATTTGTGAAGTATTGCAGAGAACATTTAAGTTAAACAGTCTGATTAGTCTGTATTTTATTGTCATTCATGTAATTTCAAGGTTTCCTTTCTTTTAAATTTTTTTTTATTAAGGTCACATTGGTTTATAACATCATGTAAATTTCAAGTGTACATCATTATATTTCAGATTCTGTATAGACTGCATCGTGTTCACCACCAGAAGTCTAGTTGCTATCCATCACTATACAAATGTCCCCTTCACCCCTTTTGCCCTTCCCCACCCCATTCCCCTCTGGGAACCATCAGTCTGGTCTCTATGTCTATCTATTAGTTTATCTTCCACATATTAGTGAAATCATATGGTATTTGACTTTCTCTGTTTGACTTACTTGGCTTAGTATAATATCCTCAAGGTCCATCAATGTTGTTGCAAATGGCAAGATTCGTCCTTTTATATGGCTGAATAGTATTCCATTGTGTATGTATACCACATCTTCTTTATCCATTCATCCATCAGTGGACACTTAGGTTGCTTGCAAGTCATGGCTATTGTGAATAATGCCTCAATAAACATACGGGTGCATATATCTTTTCGAATTAGTATTTCCATGTTCTTTGGATAAATATCCAGAAGTGGAATAGCTGGATCATGTGGTATTTCTATTTTTAATTTTTTGAGGTATCTCCTTACTGTTTTACATAGTAGCTGCACCAATTTACATTCCCACCAGCAGTGTACAAGGGTGCCCTTTTCTCCATATCCTCTCCAACGCTTATTTCTTGTCTTTTTAATAACAGCCATTCTGATGGGTGTGAGGTGATATCTTACTGTAGTTTTGATTTGCATTTAAAGGTTTCCTTTTTTTTTAACCTGATTTTGATGTCATGTCTCCAGGAATCAGTCAGCTGTGAAAATTGTTTTTAGCCAAGTACTCAGGAACTCCATACTGAGTCTTTGTGGACTCTCTTTGCAGGCTGGGTTTTTTCCAAGCCAGATCTGATCACCTGGATGGAGCAAGGGAGAATGCTATTCACCAGAGACCAGGGACACTTAGAGAAAACAAGAATAACACTTAGCCCTTCTGCTGATGAGCAGTTGGACTTGAAGAATACTGGAACGTTGCCACGTGTTGGTGAGTACGACGGGTTTAGGATCATGACTCTTTTCATTTTCCTAGCTTTGTTTCCTGACTCTTTCTAGATAGTTAGCAGGATGTAATGAATGAAAAACATTGTTTTGATGGAGAATGTTATGTTTTTTTACTCAAGTGGGTAGCAAATATAAGAATCTATTATTTTTATAAAGAGGAAAGTTGTGTATATGTCAATAAAAAAAAAGTACAACCCAGAAGAAGATGAGAATCTCCTGTAAGAGAGCAAGTAAAGGATCCACTTGTCAAGTCCTGAGGAGAAACCACTTTCCCCGTGAAATCATCATGTCTGTTTGAGTACAATATAGAGGAATGGAAAACCTTCGATGTTGTACAATATTTTTTTATTGTGCAGATTTTTAGATCTTGGGATTTTTTTTTATTCCTTTTGAAGGAATACTTTTTAAATTCGTTGTATCCTAAGGAAAATATTTGAAACATCTTAACATTTTAAATATTTGAGGGAATATGTCATTTTTTAGAGTATGTTAATGCTTTACTAAATGGAGATCTCCTAAGTCCCTGTGAGTCAAATGACTCCCCTGAAGAAGAGGGGATTTGAAACCAGGGCATGTGTGGGTAGCTCCCTCAAGAGGATAAAAGAATTCCCAAGGGCTTTATTTCATTGCCACTTTCTATTCATTCATTCATCTAACCAGGATTGAGTCCCTACCATGTTCATAGCACTGTGGGCTATGTTAGGTATTACTTAGACTGGAGGGATATATGTATATATATAGGTATACATATAAACAGTCATTCCACTCGAGGAGTTTATTGTCTCACTGACCTACTGACATGGCAGTTAAGTTAGTCCGTTATATTGAACTACTGGATTAGTCAGCTATAAAATAAGATGGCATACAATTGAATAAAATAATAAGTGGCACTGGTAGTAAGTGCTGTAGGGGTTTAGAGAAGAAAGAGCAGAGGAGAGAGAGCAACATCCCAGCAGGACTTCTAAAGGAACTAGGATTTAAATAGCGAAGAATGGGCAGATTTGGTTAGGCAAAGATTCACTAGGGGTTTTACGTGAGCTGAAGCTCAGAGCTGGGCACAAGTCTGTCATATGTAGAAAGTGGAAGACACTGCATGTGGTTCTTGGGACACAGTGGGAGATGGGGGGGGTCATTAATTAGTATCAGATTATCTGAGGCCAGGGATGCCAAGGTGAAAGTTTGAGTTCATCCTATAGAAAGGGAGGAGCTGGAAAGGTTTTTGAGTACCAAAGAATGAACAACTTTGATGGCTATCCCTAAAAACAGATGTTCCCTTTGTACCAGGGGGTATGCACCCAATAATCACACCTGCTCCTCTGCTTGAGGTAAATAGTAAGTGATGAGAAATAGGAATTAAGGAGCCAGGTAAGTGTGCTCTTGTCATGATCCAGGCAAAAGCTGTGGAATGCTAACTCACTAAATGATGTCATCCAGTTGGAAGCATAACCTGTGTTGTTGTTAAGATGACCACACAGCTTCTCCAAGGGCACTTCCATCCTTCCTCATAGGTGAGGTTTCTCTTGTGTTGAGAGATTAAAATAAAGAGAGCCCTGTGACTCAGTTCAATTGGATGTGGGGGAGAAAGCTGTTCTGAAATACAGTGCTCAGGTAAGCATCTGAAATTGTCCTCTCCAGATGTACTGGGTGAGAATACGGGGCTGGCTCAGCTCCCTGTTTCCTGTCATCATGGCTTTTACTTTGGGAACAGCAGTGACTGATTATATCAATATCTTTCTTATAATTTGGAGTTCTTTAGAAAAGGGAATTATTTATACAGTGCTCTTTGTGAATTCAGTAAATTGACATTTTGACATTCCTGAGAAAGATACTTCCTATTAGCATTTCTTCCAGAAAACTTTTCCTGAAATCTATGGTAGAAGGGGGTAAGAATATGAGCCAAAGCCTTCCTACTTAAATATTGTGCTATTTATTTCACAGATTTAAGGAAATATAATGGAACAGTCAAATTCTCAGAGTAACTCTTATTTTCGTCCAAGTTCTGCTCACCCTCTTAGGGTCATCCATAGGTTCGCAAGATGTATTTGCCTGCCATTTTTTTCATGCTAAGCCATTTCCTCACACGTGAAAGGACTTGCATATCAAAGTTAAACTTAAATATAATTTACCTGTGGCAGGCAGATTCACAGAGTCATCAAGATCATTCTTAGTGACATGAAGGTGGTCCTTGAACCCCACCATGGTGCAGACGCATCACTGATGAAGTTGGGCCCTCTTTTTTTCTCTCCAGGTGACCAAGGAACTCTGAAGGCAGAAGAGGAGGAATGCCATTTAAATGGTCTCCAAAAGCAGGGGTCATGTGCTACCTTATCAGGGGAGGAAAGAAAGATTTTATCAAATCAAAGACTCGCCTTGCAACATCCAAGTCTCCCAGAAACAGAGATTGTAAATAAAAACCTCGTCGTCACAGCATCTAATCAGGATAAGAATGATCCGTGGTATAAGCCGATGGGTACCCCAGGTCACCTGGAACTTCCACCAGGGCCAAGACTTTACTCCTGCTTTGTCTGTAGGAAGGTCTTCCATGTAAAGAGAGACTTGGTAAAGCACAAAAGGAACCACTCCAACAGCCAGCCCTGTAAATATCCAAAGTACAAAAACCAATCCCGAGGGCACTCTGGACTCAGGTGGACCCGGACAATCCTGTGTAAGAGGAAGCGTTTCCAGTGCACTAAGTGTGAGAAGAGCTACTCTTTCAAGTGCAGCCTGCTCATCCACCAGGTTGTTCACACGGGGCAGAGGCCCTTCCAGTGCTCTGAATGTGACAAGACCTTCCAGTATAAAGCCACTTTGAAGAAGCATCTCTGTTTGCACAAAGGGGAGAGGCCGTTTTCCTGCAAGGAGTGTGGCAGGGGTTTCATCCAGCAGTACAAGCTGACCGAGCACCTCAGGGTGCACACTGGGGAGAAGCCTTTCCAGTGTCCAGAGTGCGACAGAAGCTTCCGCCTGCAGAGAAGTCTGAAGGCCCATCTTTGTCAGCACAGTGGGAAGAAGCCCTTCCATTGTCCAGAGTGTGGCAGGAGCTTTTCCCGGAAGACCGCCCTGCAGGTCCACCAGAGAATACACAGTGGAGAGAAGCCATTTTCTTGTGATGAATGTGGCAGGAAATTTACCCGCAAGACTAAGCTCACTGAGCATATCAGAGTTCACACGGGAGAGAAGCCCTTCCAGTGTCCTGAGTGTGATAAAAATTTCCGCCTAAAGAAAAGCCTAAAAGCCCATCTGTTTCAGCACAGCGGGAAGAAGCCCTTCCAGTGTCCAGAGTGTGACAAGAGCTTCTCTTGGAAGAACGCCATGAAGGCCCACCAGCGTTTACATAACGAGGAGAAGCCGTTCGCCTGTGCGGAGTGCGGCAAGAGGTTTACCCAGCCCTCTAAGCTCGCTCGCCATGGCAGAGTCCACAGCAGGCAAAAGGAATTCTCCTGTGGCCAGTGCGAAAAGACCTTTCCTCGGCAGTCGAGGCTCACGGAGCATCTCAGGGTCCACACCAAAGAAAGGCCGTTCTCCTGTGCGGAGTGCGGCCGGAGCTTCAGCCGACACTCGCATCTCACTGAGCACATGAGACTTCACGGTGAGGAGGAGCCTTTCCAGTGTCCTGAGTGTGACAAGAGCTTCTTCTGGAAGGCCTCCATGAAGTTGCATCAGCGGACACACAGGGGCGAGAAGCCCTTCGAGTGTAGTGAGTGCAGTAAGACCTACACTCATCAGTCTCAGCTCACTGAACACATGAGGATCCACAGTGGAGAGAAACCCTTCCAGTGCCCCGAGTGCAGTAAGAGTTTCCGTCTCAAAGGAAACCTGAAAAGCCACCTGCTCCAGCACAGCGGCAAAAAGCCGTTCTCTTGTGTTTGGTGTGGCAAAAGTTTCACTCAGCAGTACAGGCTCACAGAACACATTCGAGTTCACAGTGGTGAGAAGCCCTTCCAATGTCCGGAGTGTGACAAGAGCTACTGCATAAGGGGGAGTTTGAAGGCCCACTTGCATACGCACAGTGGAGACAAGCCCTTCAGGTGTCCTGAGTGTGGCAAAGGCTTCCTCCAGAAGAGAAGCTTGAAGACCCACCTGCACCATCACCGAGAGGAGAGGCCTTTCTCCTGCGATGAGTGTGGAAGGAGCTTTACATACCTGGGGGCACTCAACACCCACATTGCAGTACATGCCAGGGAAAAGCCCTTCAGTCTCTAGGTGAAGCCACACACAAAGTAAGCAGTGACAGCTTTTAGGTGGAGCCAGCAGCCCTGTCGGCTCTGGCTGAGGCAGGATAAAGAACTTCACAGAACACTGGCTTCAGACACTGGCCACATGCATAGCAGGCAGGGTGTGATGGCTCCTTAACAAAGGTTCCAAACAATCCAGGCATAAGATAGTCAAAGGGGCATCTCCCCTCTGTAGTCCTCATGGGCAAGGCCGGTCAATCGTGGAAGAACATTGTTTTGTTCTGTGATTTCATCAGTTTTTGACTGTCATCCAAGAGTGGGATAATCCCTTCATTAAATTCTGAAACCACAGGCTGATTGAAGAAATGTTTCTCCCCAAAACACCTCAGTCTGCTTTCCATTACCAGGCCTCCTTATTTGAATTTGTATTTTCTCTCAAATGGTGAGAGGGCATCTCTGTTTGGAGGACTTTCTCCATATTGCAAAAAATTAATGTCGTCTGCCATCTTATTTGGTAAAATGGTGGCCCCATATTAGTGTTATTTCCTTCTGGGTTAATTTCAGTCACCAAAAAATTCAGGATTGTGAGTAGCAAGCAATGTTATTTATCTGAGTTCTCTGCTTTTTCAACAGTGTGTCAATTTTCAAATATAGTTGCCTTAACATTAGCGTCTCTGAGGTAAATACCAAAGGAAAAACAACTGTCCTTGACATCACTCCATTTTTTGCTCTATGGCCTAATCTTTCATTATAAGGTAATTTTCCAGCCCATTATAGCAAACCTTCATCTGTCTCTTGGACTGTAATCTCTAACATTATTCCTACAAAAACCTAAAGGTTTCCTTCCTTATTGAATCTTTGAAGGCTATGTAAATTTTTTGTCTTTGTAGCACAACATGTGATCCCAGATTACCTGAATCAGAATCAGCTAGGATGAAGGGCGCTCCATCAATCACAGTGTCTATACAAAAAGGAGAGGTGCCACCTCTGGTTGGTACAGTCCTGTGGGTGTAGGCCTCTTGCTGAGTTGATGGTGCCCTTGTGCAAAGAAAAGGACACTTTCCTGTGGCCTGTGCCAGGCACGTTGGGCTGGATATCAGTGTTGGCTGGCCTCTTACCAGTGTACCTCAGGACAACTCTGTGCCTTTGCCTGGGATTCATCTTAAAAATGCAGACCCTTGGGACCCTCCCCAGATGTACTGAGAGACAATCTTCCTTGGTGATCTCGTGCCAACTGAAGTTTCAGAACAGGGTCTAGTGAGTGGAGAGACGAGGAAGGAAAACCATGTTTGGAAGGCATTCTAGCCATCGTGCTGTGAGATTCAGGTTAGAACTCTTCCTTCAGCCTTTTCCTCCTCCCTGTTGTAAGAAAGCTTCTTGTGATAAACTTTCTTACATTATGGGTGTATTAGTCTGCCCGGGCTGCCATAACAAAATGCCGCAGACCAGATGGCTTAAACCACAGAAGTTTATTTTCTTACAGTTCTAGGGGCTGGAAGTCCAAGATCAAGGTGGCAGCAGGTTGGTGTCTGGTGAGGGCTCTTCCTGGCTTGCAGGTGTCATTTTCTCTGTCGTCACATGGCCTTTTCTCTGTGCGCAGGGTGGTGATCTCTGGTGTTTCTTCCTCTTAGAAGGACATTGGTCCTATTGGATTAGGACCTCAACCCTCATGACCTCATTTAACTTTAATTAATATTGGAGAACCCAGTTGTGTGCATTAGACCTGAGCAAAGTGAAGGAGGAGGCAGAGAGACTAGGAGTGCTGTGCTAATGGAGCCTCCCCTAAATGGAAAGAAGTATCAAGAATGGGGAAGCAGCATGCTCCTGCCCTGAAACCAACAGTAAGCTGTATCTATCTGTCCGTCTGTCTGTTTTGCTCTCCTGAGCCACAGCTTGTGAGGCAATTTCTTCTCTTATCTCTTACAGGTTAATGACGTTCAAATGTATAAATCCATATCAGTATTTCCAACTTCCTCCTGAGTACTGCTGACTTCCACAAGCATCTCCAACACAAAATGCCCAAAATAAGACCCCTCAACCACACGGACCCCCACTCTACATGTCTTTTCTTTACATTCTCCTCTATTGCCCACCTTTAAAGTTGCAACCAATCTCCAAAGCTGGAACTCTGATAATGGTCCTAGATTTTTCTACACCCAATCTATCTCCTAAATTTCTCTCAAATAAAAGCCCTTCTCTATCTCTGCTGCCACCAGCTTGATTTAAGCCAACTTTTTAATTTTTTTAGTGTTTTTCTTAACAGATTTCCCTGCTTTTTCCTGCAATGCATTCATCATCTTTGTGACAGATTGGTTTTTCTAAAGTGCAACTCTAATGCTGTTCTCAAAAATATTTTTTAGAAGTTCCCAATTTCATAAATACAAACTCCTTAACGTGATGTAAAAGAACCTCTGAGTGGCCCAGACCTGCCTTTCCAGCTTAATCTTGTTACGTGTTCACAATATGCACTTCACTCATATCAAACGACTTTTATGTTTTCCAGATGCATCATATCCTCCTGTCTGCTGCCCCTCTGTCTGAAATGCCTTTCTCCCCTCATCTTCCTAACTCCTTCACATTCCATGACGCAGGCTCGACACCGGGAACGTTCAGGTGTGTGCTCATCTGTCATAGCATCCTCTAAAAACCTCTCTCTGATAGCACTCTTCACATTCAACTGTAACCTGCCTGCCTCCCCTACCTGCCCCTTGGAGATTTGATCTTGTTTTTGCATTTTCTCCCTCCAAACCAGACCATTCTCTGGTTTAATACCTGGATCTGTGATATACCCATAACATTGTGAGGAGGGAAGCACTGAATCACTGACAATAGGACTTGATTATGGACTTGAGGGTCCCAGGGAACCAGGGAGAGGCAAGTGCAAAACAGCTAGACAGGACCAGCTGAATGTGTGCACATTCTCACACGTACATGGAGGCCCTACTCCCCGGCCCCTCCATTCCAAAAGATTCTGTAAACCATAATTTCAAAACCCATGATGAGATCTAAGTCTAAGCAGGCCAACAAAACAAAATCAGAAGATGATTTCACTCCAGATAAAGTTAAAATAATAGATCAAAAATGTCTTAAAATCAGTATTTTTGATTCACCAAAATATAAATGAGTTATAACATTTTAAAACATTAGGAAATAATAACAAGCGGAAGTGGTATACAAACAGGTGGATATGAAGAAGAACCTTGGAAATGAGAAAGTAAAGTTACTGAACTAAAATCCTTAATAGATGGAATAAGCTTTAGGAATTTACCCAGAATGAAGTGGAGAGATAAATATAAATGCCAAAAGTATGAAAGCAGTGAAGATACATAGAGAATTGACTGAGAGCTTTCAATATATAACAATTCCAGAATAGAAAGAAAGGGAATGGCTGAGTAACAACCCTTCAAAAGGGCTGAGAGGGGCTGGCCCTGTGGCCAAGTGGTTAAGTTCACGCACTCCGCTTCGGGCCCAGGGTTTTGCTGGTTTGGATCCTGGGTGCCCACATGGCACCGCTCATCAAGCCATGCTGAGGCAGTGTCCCACATGCCACAACTAGAAGGACCAACAACTAAAATATACACCTATGTACTGGGGGGTTTTGGGGAGAAAAAGCAGAAGATTGGCAACAGTTGTTAGCTCAGGTGCCAATCTTTAAAAAAAGAGAAAAAGAAAAAGAAAATGGCTGAGAGGTTCCCAAAGTTCTCAGATGAAAAGTGCACTTCTTTACTGAGCAGGATGGTAAAAATTACACCTAGCAATGACAGTGAAACTAGCATCAAGAATAAGGAGAAAAACTCAAAGGAGGGCATGAAGAATTTTGAGGGATGATGAGTATGTTTATTATCTTGATTTTGAGGATGGTTTCATGAATGTACACTGTCGGGGAAGTGGGAAAATTCCCCTCTCCCTTCTCCTGAAGGTTCTTATGGCTGGTCAAATAATTAAAAAGGCAGGTTAGCAGGAGAAAATCAAAGTTTAATAGCATGTATACATGGGAGAAACTCAGGAGAAACTGAGTAACTCAGCCAACTGGCCGAGGCTGCCTGTTTACAGATCTTTAGCTACAGACAAGGAGGACATTTGGGGTAGTGATTTCTGGCTTTAAAGGGGAGGAAGGCAACCCACATGGAAATGGAAAGGCAAATGTTTGGTAAATAGAACTTTGATAAGAGTGGGCTTAGCAAGGATCCTCCCAGTCTACTGATACCCAGAGTTATCTATGGTGAGGGCCTGTCCTGGGGACAGCCCTTTATTTTAAATTTGTTTTAGGCAGTTGGGGGGAAAGGTCGAATGTTCTTCTTCCTCAGTCTGAGCTTTTATTGTCTTCAGCTTGAAATAATCCACATACCAGAGTAGCGCATCTTGGGGCGGCTTGCTCTGAACCCCATCAACACAAATGTCAAAACATCAAATTATAAATTTTAAATGTATACAGTTTATGGTATGTCAATTATACCTCAATAAAGCTGTTAAAAAATCAAGAGCAATCACTACTATAATGTTAATATAACATAATATATACTATAGTGTTAATATAACAGTTTCTAAAACAGCTGAAGAAAAAAGAAGGAATATAGAAAACTACCGGTCCCACTGAAGGCAGGAAAAGAAGAAAAAGAGTCATTTCCAGGGTGGTAAAAACAACAAAGTAAAACAATGAATTAAGTACACTTATCAAAAGACAGTTTCAGATATTTTAAAAATTCATACTATATGCAGTTTATAAGAGACGGCTACTAACAATAAAGAATGAAAATAAAATGATGGAAAGAGATTGATCAAATGAAGGCTAATGAGACAAACTTTACATGAGAACAAGTAAGAATTTATGGCAAAATCCATAAAAATGATCCACTAAGAAAATTTCAGAATCATGAACATGTAAACACTTAAAAATATGTACTTCTAATATGAAAAGCAAAAGTTAAAATGACCAAAATGAATATAGTTTTAGTTGGATAGTCAACATACCTCTTTCATAAGTGTATGCATCAAGCAGACAATAATAAGCATTAATAATCTTCTGAGATAAACAGCAAAAAATTTGCAAGTTTTACCCAATAGAAAGCCCAGTATAGGAAATAACACTGGTTTTAAACACATATAGAGCACTTAAAAAAATTACGTGATAGGTCACAATGAAGTCTCAACAAATTTTTAATCCATTTCATCATGATCAAATTCCTCCTACCATCATGTGTTAACTTAGAAATAAACAAGAAAATAAAACTTTAAACTACAAACAAAACTTCCTAAGCTTGGAAACTTTAAAAATATACTCCTAAGGAACTCATAGGTTAAAGAGGAAATCACAATGCAATTTTGGGGCTGAACAACACTGAAAGTTCTATTTATCAAATTTGTGAGATGACGTTAGAATGACACTTAGTGGTAAATCATATCTATGCGTATACACATATATATTTAAAAATATATAGTGAAAAAATTAGTTTCATAGTCAACTCAAAAAGCTAGGACAAAGGAGTTTTTCATTGAACTCATCCTCTAGACAGAGCTCGCTAACCCCTTCTCTCACGCTTCCATAGCACTTTGTACTTTCCTCTGTAATAGTAGTTACTGAATATTATTTTGACATTTTTTTTACAAGCCTGTGTCCCTCCCCACGAGACAGCAAATACTGAGTGGAGACTTGATTAATTTATTTAAATTTATCTTTCACTATTCAAAAGGTGGAAAGAACGCTCACTGGTGTGCCCTCAGCTCAGCTTGAGTAACAAGGCATCAGCCATGCTGATGGAGCCCTTGTCTATCTGGCCCTGGTTTCAATCATGCCTCCCCTACCCCAGTTCCCAGTGATAACCACTAGCGCCAATTGGGTGTTGATTCTCGTACATGTCATCATACTTTTCCTACATACGTGTTAGTCCTAAATAATATGCAGTGCTATTTTATATGTTCTAAAGTTTCTATAAATGGTACCATACTGTATACAATCTGCAACATGCTTTTTCACTCAACAGAATGTTAATGCTAGTCATTCATGCTCATTTTAGCTATAATTCATTAGTTTTTGCTGCTAGTTTTCAATGTATGGAGGAAAAACCCGCAGACATTTAAATTACTTTCCTATTTTTACTGTTAAAACAATGCTGCTACATTCTTGAATGTCTGTGTAAATATGCAAAAATGCAAAAATAGCTCCAAGGTAAGAATTGCTGGATAAGGTATGCATGTCTTCCTAAGCAGATATTGCATTTCCCTGACCAGCAATGAGATGGAACATTTTTGTATTTATCGCCTATTCATTTTTTCCCCCTTTCTGTGAATTCACTGTTCATAATTTGCACATTTTTGTCTTACGCAGTCTGCTTTTTACAAGTCGTTTATATTCTCTGGATGCAATTCCTTGTTATAAATATATTTTCCCAATCTGTGACCTACCTTTGGCTATTCTATCATGTTTTTTGATGGAAAATGTGTATTTGATGGGAAAAAAAAGTTTTAAATCTTAATCTAATTTAATTTATTGGTCTGTCCTTTGCACTTTGTACTTTTCGTATCTTAAGACTATGTGTGTTAAAGTGTTGGGGTTGTGGCAGAATTCACCCCCACTCCTCGCTTTTCCCTAAGGTTCGTATGGCTGGTCAAATATTTAAAGAGGCAGGTTAGCAGGAGAAAATCAAACAAATAAACCCAGAAGAAACTGAGTAACACAGCCAAGTGGCTGAGGTTGCCTGTTTAAATGGCTTCAGCTACAGACAAAGATGACATTGGGGGTAGTGTTTTGGGATTTCAGGGGAGAAGACAATTTACATAGAGGTGGAATGCAAATGTTTGTTAAACAGGTTTTGCTGGGCCCAAAAAATGGGTTTGTTGGTGTCCTTTTGTCACGCCTATTTTACATCATACTATAGCTATCATATGGTAAGAGCTCCTTCCTGGAACAGGCCTTCTGTGTTAAATTCTTTTCAGGAGTTTGGTTGGGGGGGGGGTGGGTGGGTGGGTGCTGGATGTCAGATTCTGTTCCTGAGTCTTCTGAGCCTTTACTGTCTTCAGCTCAAAATAATCCGCATACCAGAGTGGCCCATCTTGGGGCGGCCTGCCCTGAACCTCATCAGTTAACCGTAGGGTAGGAAGACATTTCGTCTACCCACTCTAGGTCCTTCTCACTGGACAATGGATCAAATTCACACGAGGCAGAATAACAGGAGAAAATCAAACAAAGTTTTCTAACATGTATACATGGGAGACACTCAGGCAAACTGAGCAAGTCGCCAAAATGGTGGAAGCTCTCACCTTAAATACCATCTTCAGCTAAAGACAAAGGAGGATGTTGTGGTTGGGGAGAGTCAGTTATGGGAGATTACCAGAAAAGCACAGTAAACAAGAGTAAGGTTATTATGCAGATTTAAGTCCTTGCCTCCTGTATTGATAAGAGTTTCTAGAGATAAAGTCATCCCCCCTTCTTCCCCGTACAGAGGAGACACCTTTGCAGATGGAGATTTCCTTTACAAATGTAAGTATCTCTTACAAGGGGTAACTTCTGCTTTTCAGAGTTTCTCTCATGTCTGCAGTTTTTAAAAGAACCAGCCCAAAATAGTCCTCATGCCAAAGAGACATATCTTGGGGTAGCCAATTCCCATCCCCCACATATTCAAGCAGCATTATTTATGGCCACAATCTTTTTCTAACTGCCCTTAAATATTCACACCACCCTCCTGTTGTTGTGGGCTGAACTGTGTTCTCCCAAAATACATATGTTGAAGTCCTAACCCCCAGTACCTCAGAATGTGACTGTATTTGGAGACGGGGCCTTTACAGAGATAACTAAGGTAAAATGAGGTCATATGAGTGGCCCTAATCCAATATGACTGGTGTCCTTATAAGAAGAGATTAGGACACAGAACACCCAGACCGAGGGATGACCATGGGAGGACACAGGAAGAAGCTGACCATCTGCAAGCCAAGGAGAGTCCTCAGAGGAAACCAAGCCTGCTGACACCTTGATCTCAGGCTTCTGGCCTCTAGAACTGTGACACCATTAATTTGTCACTTAACCTGCCCAGTTTGTGGTACTTTGTTATGGCAGCTCTAGCTGCTTAATACAGTACCTTGAATTACAACCATTTAAGTGTATAATTATGAGATTATGAGAAACATGGAAAACTTTGATGTGGTAAGTGAAAAACAAAAGAAAAAACAAAATGATATGTCTCAGAACCATATAAAAAGTACATGTCTGTGGACAGAGACTGGAAGTTCATATGAAAAAACAGCATTTACATTAGAGTACCAGAATTATGGACAACTTTTACTTCTTTTAAAATTTGCTCTATTGTTAATATATGTTGTATATATTGTTTACATAGGGTTTTTTCCCAAGAAAACCTTTAAGGTAGGGATAGCAATTACATACATCTAAGCAGTTCAACCACAATAGCTGCCTAAGCATGAAAGGCAGAGTAAATCTAAGATCCATTTCATATTTAGGTTATAAAACCATTTTTTGGATTTTATAGACTATGAGTCGCGTTCCTAATTTGAGTCCATGGGGACTCAAATGAGAGGCCTGTCTCTGCATGACTTCCTGAGGATGAACACGCAGTGGCCTGCCATTGGCGGGACAGTCCTGCACTGTCAGAGGAGTGGCCTGTACGTTCTGAATCCCCCCAGTTGCCCACAGGGGGGATCTGCTCGTTAATGGCACTTGATCTTCTCACCTCCCTCGCTTGATTCCTGGGATCGCCTCACAGATGAAGCTAGTCGTTGACTGGGGTCAGCGCTGGGGAGGAACCAAACCCCACACTCCCCCTCTCCGTCTCCATCTCAGTGAGGGGCGAGTTTCCTGTCCATCCACTTCCAGCTGACTCTCCGTTTCCCCTCTCCGTCTCCCTCCCTTGGAGACCCCAGGAGAGCGCGAGGATCCTCCCGCACCGGCCGCGGGGGCTCGGGCCCTCCCCGCCCCACAGCGCAGGCGGCTCCCGGGGGCGGCGCCCGCTCCTCCCGGCCGCAGGGGGCGCTGTGGGGGCCGCCCGAGCGGACCCGGGCCCAGGCGGGTGGCGAGACCCAGCGTGCACCGCGCCCGGGCTGGGCCTGCGGGCGGGGCCGGAGGCCGCGTGGTAGCCGGGGCGGTTGGTATCGCCCGGGCCCGAGTCGGGGCCTCCACGACTGCACAGGGCCATGGCCGAGCCGGCTAGGGTAAGAAGGGTTTCCTCGCGCGGATGCCGGGATCGGGGCTCGAGGGTCTTCCGGTTCCGGCTTGGCGGGCCGCCTCCTGGGATCCTAGCGGGGCGGGGGCGCGTGTGGAGTCGCTTTAGGCTCGGGTATAGGGTCCGTGCCCCGTACGGACCGGTGGCCGCGCTCTTGGGGCTCGTGCGTGGCCAAACCCCTGAGCAAAGCCTAGTGTGGACCACGCTGACCAGAAGTGGGCCGATCCTGGGCTGGTGGCGTACATAGGAAAGGATCCAAATGTGTCTGGGGCCGGCGATGGTGTTATAGTGCAACCAGTTTTACGTCATTGTTACTGAAGTCAGAACTAGTGTTTTAGACGACTTAAGATTCTGATTGGTTGAAATGATGTTTGGCAGGGGCTTATATGTTAGAATTGAGCCGCCAACTGTTAAAGTTTGTTGAGTGTAGGAAGGAAGGAAGACACGTTGGAAGGAATAGAAAAGGGTATAAAAACCTAAGAGTACACAGTATTTGGCTTTTTAGTGTTTTGTTGAAATTGAGGTTTAGAGGGAGTGGCTATTATTTTTATTATGTTTTTCTATATTTTGTTAACTTGCATATTGAGCATTTTTGCAGATTACTGAACGAATTCATGAGATCATTAATTTTAAAATATCATTAACAATCTCAACATAAAATATAATTCCTAGGATTAAATATAAAAGATACGCAACATCTGAATATAGAAATTATAAATAAATGGGAGATAGACCATGCCCATAGATGGGAAGACTGAATACAGTAAAGATGATACTTTTCTTCCAGGTTAATATGTAAATTTACTGCAGGTTCATCAAAATGGCTGTAAGATTTTTGTGAATTTAGATAAACAGTTTATAAGTTTCATTTGGAAAAATAAAGGTCAAAAATATCGTTCTCGGGGCCTGCCTGGTGGCTGAGTGGCTAAGTCCACGTGCTCCCCTTAGGCCGCGTGGTTCTCTGGTCTGGATCCCCGGCGCCGGCCTATGAACTGCTTATCAAGCCTGCTCTGGCGGTGTCCCACATGTGAAATACTGGAAGATGGGCACAGGTGTTAGCTCAGGGCTAATATTCCTCACCAAAAAAAAATAATAATAATAACAGGGGCCGGCCCCATGGCGGAATGGTTAAGTTCGCGCGCTCTGCCTCTGCGGCCCAGGGTTTCACTGGTTCAGATCCTGGGCCCGGAAGTGCTGCCGCTAGTCAGGCCACCCTGAGGCGGTGTCCCACATGCCACAACTAGGAGGACCGGCAGCTAGAATATACAGCTATGTACTGGGGGATTTGGGGAGAAAAAGCAGGGAAAAAAAAAGATTGGCAAGAGTTGTTAACTTGGGTGCCAATCTTATTTTTTTTAAGATTTTAGTTTTCCTTTTTCTCCCCAAAGCCCCCCTGCACATAGTTGTGTATTTTTGGTTGTGGGTCCTTCTCGTTGTGGCATGTGAGACAGCATGGCTTGTTGAGCGGTGCCATGTCTGTGCCCAGCATCGGAACCAGTGAAACCCGGGCTGGGAAGCGGAGCACCGGAACTTAACCACTTAGCCATGGGCCCGCCCTTCAGGTGCCAATCTTTAAAAAAAAAACAAGGTAATCTGAAGAAAAAACATTATGTTGTTAAATCAGTGGTAAATACTAGGATGCTTGTTATAATGTTCTCTGTAATTTTTCTGGATTTTTTTAAACTTCTGAAAATTAAAGTAATAATGAAGGCTTTCTGAGCATTTTTAGAAAACATTTAAAAGTAAGGAATTAATCAGAGCGAAGAGGAGAATAAGGATATTTAACACAGAAATTAAAATATTCAGTTCTGCTATAATACATCGTGCATTCCTAAAAATCGTAGTGCAATGCAAAATCATGCGGTGAAAACCACAGCTTATGGGAAAAATGGTGTTAAGCACACAACGTGCATAAAGTTTGTCAGCAACATGTAAAAAGATAGGAACCTAGTAAAAACACAGTTTTATGTACGTTAAATGATTAAGAAATAATCACTACCTGAAATTTGCTCATGGAAGTGAATGTAAGGAGTAGAGCTTGTGAGTTCTTGCAAAGTAGTGGAAGGAACCGTATCTGGCATCAGAGGGAACATAGTAACACAGGTGTGAATAGTAAGGCTCATAACACAGGGTAATCTTGGTAGCTGGAAGATGCTTGAAGGGTGTGCCTGTGGATGTTGTTTATTCCTACTCAGCTGAGTTCTCTTCGTTCACCCAGTGAAACGTCTCACCCATGCCACTACTGACATTTTATACTGGATGATTTTGTGTTGTGGGGGGCTGTCTTGTGCATTGCAGGATCTTTATCAGCATCCTTGGCCTCTACCCACTAGATGCCAGTAGCAACGCCCACCCAGTCAAGATGGAAACGTTCTCCAGAGGGTAAAATTGCCCTGGTTTAGAACTGAGCTAGTGTTTCTCATGGACAAAATTGCATATAGGCAAATGTGAAAGTTTGTCATATATTATTCCGTAACATATCAATCACATTGGAACAAATTCACGTTTTAAAAATGTTATACCAGAAATGACTGCTTAAACTTAAAATAATGGATTTCTGATTTAAATATAAAGGAATCAGAGTGTTAAAAACTTGACTCCAGAGGCCAGCCCAATCGCACAGCAGTTAATTTCACATGCTCCTTTTGGTGGCCCAGGGTTTGCCACTTTGGATCCTGGGTGCGGACATGTGCACTGCTAATCAAGCCATGCTGTGGCAGGCATCCCACATATAAAATAGAGGAAGATGGGCACAGATGTTAGCTCAGGGCCAGTCTTCCTCAGCAAAAAGGATTGGCAGCAGATGTTAGCTCAGGGCCAGTCTTCCTCAAGGAAAAAAAAAGGAAAAAAGCCCTTAACTCTAAGTTTCATATTGAGTACAACAAAAAGATGAATATAAATTAAAACAAAGTTGAAACAAGCTGTCCTTTTACCCATAGGAAATAATTGGAGTTAAAACTGATTTAAAGAAAATATTTCCATAAAGGTAGAATGTATACTTAATGTAATTAGAGTGTTTTAAACTAACTTATTTTTAGTTATGAATTTATTTCTAGTTATGAACCTCAAAGTGTTCAATTTATCCAAGTCAACCACGATAATAAACAAAAATGTTAAACAATTTAAACACATTTGCATGTGTTATTTTTTTTCTAACATAAATTTTTTAACAGCAGTGAAATTCAAAACCAATTCTTGATAAATTAGTATTCTCTGGATAGGAGGCATCTTGATTAATAATAGAAACCAACAAATATTACTTGTAAAGGTAAACCATTGGGAGCATTTCATTTAAAGAATAAGACAGATGCATTCTCCATCACTGTTACTCAACATCATTCCAGCCAGTGCAATAAGATAAGAAATGGGAGGCTTAAATAGTTGTGTTATTTGCACATTTCATTGTTTACATAGAAACTCCACAGTAACCAACTGAAAGTGTTAGCCAACAAGGGAATTCATTTACAGGATAAACATAAAAATCAGTTTCCCACGCTTTCATAACTAGAAAATTTAATGGGGAAAAAAGTCCCTCAAACATAGTAGCAACTAAACCTCTAAAATCCATAGGAATGAACCTATCGAGAATTATATGAGATCTACATGAAGAAAACTATAAATTTTTACTAACGCCATAAAAATATCTAGATAAATGAAAGAGATTTTTCTGGGTGAGAAGATCCCATATTTTAGAAATCCAGTTCTCCCAAAATTCATATATTCAGTATATTCCTATCAGAATCCCAAAAGAATTTGTATAAATTCGACAAAATATTTTTCCTATTATAGAAGAAAAAATAGACAAGAAAAGTCAAGACAATTTCCTGTAAAAAATCAGGGAGGTGGGTAGTGAATGGCCATGCTCTCTTAAATAACAAAACATTTGATAAAAGTATAAGAATTAAACAATGCAGTATTGGAACAAGAATAGGCAAATTCACCAGTGGAACAAAAATATACCCGAGTATAAATGGAAAACTAGTTTATGAGAAAACAATCCCAAATCAATGGTAAAAAACAGACTTCAATAAGTTTTGTGCCAGTTGAATATCTATTTGGAAAAAGAATTATGTCCTTTCTTATGATACACAGAAATAAGTTAAAATGGAAAAAGGTCTCATTCTAATAAACAAAGCTATAAAAATGTTACGAAGAATTCAGAATATTTTTTATAATCTTAGAATAGGAAAAGTCTTCCAAATCAAGATACTAAACCCTGAAGCCACAAAAGAGGTTCTGATAAGTATAACAATGCAAGAAAAAAGCAGTGTACTTTGAGAAAAGATGGGGAAATTATCTTTATTTGAAAAATATGATTGTATCCCACCAAAATCTTAATACTATTATAATTGATAAGCAAATATGGTATTTTACTTGGATACAAAATAAGTTTAAAAAAATCAATAACTTCTTTTTCACATAGCAGTACTAATGAAGTGGCAGGGGTGGTCCCATTTACAATTGTTAGAAAAACCACAGAATACCAGAAATAAAGTTAATAAAAAAGATTCAGAACATTTATGAAGAAAATCATTGTTTACTAAAGGATAGCAAGCAAGACCAAATAAATGGAGTGGCAGAACATGCTCCTAGATGAGGTCCTTCTTTCCTAAATACATATATAAATTCAATGCAATTCAAACTGGATCCCAGTGCAGTTTTTTTTTTATTGCACAAAATGATTTTGGAGTTTATAAGGAAGGATAAATATCCAAGGATTCACAACATTAGCTTGGAAAAGAATGGGGGGACGGAGGAAGACTTGCCCTCCAGTATTACAGTATAGGTACGGTAATCAGGTACAGGTAGATAATGTAGCAGAATTATCTGTTATAGTATAGCAGATAATGTACAGATTCAGATATATATGAAAATCTAATATATGCAAAGGTTGAAGGTTGGCATTTCATTCTAAGGAGAAACAATGGTCTATTTAGTAGTGTGTGTGATTGGCTGTCCATATGTATGTAAGTAAGGATGCCAGTCTCATCTGCAGAATTAAATTGCAAATCTAAAGGTAAAAAAAATTTGGAATATTTGTGTAACTTTTTGATTTGGGGAACACTTAAAATGAAAGGAAAAGGTGGAAACATGGAAAAGACTGATAGATTAAATAAAAAGGTCAAAATGCTCTTTTTGGCAGAAGTTAAAGTCAAAATACAAATGATAAACTGGGAGAAAACGTTTGCTGGTCAGTTAAAGGATTATAAACCCTAATATAAGAAAGTTCATTCAAATTATGAGAGCCCACTAGAACACTGAGGAAAGGATGTGAACAGGCATGCAGAAAGATATGTGGGAACACCTCCTCCCAAAAAGAGTATGAAAAGGATGCTAAGCCTCACAAATTAATGCAAATTAAAACAATGAAATATCATTTTTTTTACCCAAAACAAAGTTTAAAAACATACTGTGCTGGCAAAGGTGTAAAGAAATAAGTGTCATCTTAGGAAAGGCTAAAGTGCTGGATTCTCTCTGGAGGCGATCTGGTGGTATCTGCTAAACTGCTGCACCCTTTGAGTTCGTAGTTCTTTTTAGACTTTATCCTGCAGAAGTAAAACTGCTAATATAGAAGGAAGCATTTCAGAGCATTGTTTGTAATTTATAAAGGAAATAGAAACAATGTGTGTCCCGTCAGTGAGGTATATCTACCATGGAATATGACGCAACTTAACAAAAAAAGATTTTGCCTATATTATATTGACCTGGAAAGATGTCCATGACATACTAAGTGAATGAATCTACAGTGATTTGTTCCCATTTTTGTTTAAGAAAGAAAGAAAGAAAAGGTTCCATACTGTACAAGTGCACATGCATATATAGTTTGAACAAGTAAAGAAACGTGGGAAGGGTTGTAGTGGGTAATCACAGAACCACGTGATTGGAGTGGAGGAAGGAGCAGTTCCCAAGGAAGAAGCTGCTGAACAGACGAGAACCGTGTCCGCTGCAAGAATCTTTTAAATTGATGAGAAGGAGCTGGAGTCATTTTGAAGCAATCTTGACTGTAAATATATGTTATGTCTGTAATTGCAGTTACCTCTGACTTTTGAGGATGTTGCCATTTATTTCTCGGAGCAAGAATGGCAGAAGCTAGAGGCGTGGCAGAAGGAGCTTTACAAGCATGTGATGAGAACCACTTACGACATTTTTGTTTCTCTAGGTAAGAAGTATTCGCATTGTGGGTGCATCGTGGAACTGGGTGCTAGACGAGGTCTCAGTCACTTGCTCCTGTTTGTCAGGTGGCCAGATTTCTCAGACCTTAACACACAAAGGCATTCGTACCCCATATTCTTTTGTTAATACTTCTGTAAGCATTGCTAATTATTACTCAAGGGTGGGCACTGTTACAGGAGAATATTTGAGACAGCTTGTAATATAAGGTGGTCGAGGTGATGTCAGGCCTTTTGGTCACTACATACTCTCAGGTGGCCACGATTTCCCACACAGGCACAAGCCTAGCTCCTATCCATAAATTACGCTGTATGTCTTTGACCTGGGATGTCCCTGCCTGTCACCTTTTCCATTGGTGTCCATATGCCTCAGAAAGCTGACGTTCTTTTTCCCTGCGGTGAGATTTTGCAAGGCCACACACGGAGGCCTTTAAAGCAGCTGTCTCTCTGTGGTTATGGTAGTAGGTGTTCTCTTCAGTCTTTTTGCTTACCTAGTCTTTACAGTTCTTTTTCTTACCATGTATGGTCTTAAAAAACCAGTCCATTCAGAGAAGCATCAACTGAGTGATAGGGGCAGCCCCATGCCCGAGTGGTTAAGTTTATGTGCTCCACTGCGGCGGCCCAGGGTTTTGCTGGTTCAGATGCTGGGCGCGGACATGGCACCACTTGTCAGGCCACTTTGAGGTGGCGTCCCACATGCCACAACTAGAAGGAGCCACAACTAAAATATATACAACTATATACTGGGGGGATTTTGGGAGAAAAAGCAGGAAAAAAAAAAAAAAAAAAGATTGGCAACAGTTGTTCGCTCAGGTGCCAGTCTTTAAAAAGAAAAAATGAGTGATAAAAGTCTCTTTTTTCTGGGGCTGGCCCCATGGCCGAGTGGTTAAGTTTGCGCGCTCCGCTGCAGGCGGCCCACTGTTTCGTTGGTTCCTTGGTTCGAGTCCTGGGCGCGGATGTGGCACTGCTCATCGGGCCACGCTGGGGCAGCGTTCCACATGCCACAACTGGAAGGACCACAGCGGGGAATATACAACTATGTACTGGGGGGCTTTGGGGAGAAAAAGGAAAAAAATAAATAAATAAAATCTTTAAAAAAAAAAAGTCTCTTTTTTCCTTCTCACCCTCTCACTCAGTTAATTCGCCAAAGACGATCACTTTTAACCATTTCTGTTTTCGTTCTTACTGTGATTTCCTCCAATCTAACTATAATGCTTACGCTTCTGTTTCTTGACTTATTAAGTTTAGTTAGCATTAATTAACTCATTACTATCAAAAATGAGGCAGTGGCTCACTTATGCTATCCCCCGTTCTGTCTCCTTTTTTCCCTCCTCCCAAAATTTTGATAGTTATTTTCAGGCCTCTGTTGGCTACCTTTATAATTTAAACAATCAACTTGTAGATTGTGTTCCATCACCTTTGTAGTGTGTCTCTTGACTCCTTCGGCATATAAAGAGGAGGTAATGAGTTCTGCTGTACTTCCCTCCACCTCCTGCCAGCTCCTACAGCCGTACCAATTCCTTTATATTGCAGGGTTTCTAATACCTAGATTCTGTTCCATTACCATAATTAAGTTTTCCAGGCTCTATCTATAGAGTGTTTCTAAAACGTGTAATCCAAGACATTACGTTATTTTCATTGTTACTGAAGAACCAATTAAAGTAATTGAATCTATAGAGAAAGAAATATAATCCTATGTCATTAACCCTGTGCCACCCAAAAAGAATGTTCCGAGCATCAAGATGGAATGGATGTGGAGTGGTATATCCTTATGGTTTTGATTTGCATTTCCTTATTGGCTAATCACATTGAGCATCTTTTCATTTGTATATCTTCTTTGGAGAAATGTCTTTCCAGATACTTTGCCCATTTTTAAATTGGGCTATTGGTCTTTTTATTGTTGAGCTATAACAGTTCTCTATTTATTCTGGGTACTGGACCCTTACCAAATCAGATATATGATTTGCAGATATTTTCTCCCATTCTGTGTGTTGTCTGTTCCCTTTCTTAAGGGGTCCTTTGAAGCACAAAAGGTTTTAATTTTGATGAAGTCTGATTTATTTTTTCTTTTGTTGCTTGAGCTTTTGGTGTCATATTTAGGAAACCATTGCCTAATTTGTAGTCACAAAAATTCACTCCTATGTTTTCTTCTAAGAGTTTTATAATTTTAGCACTTACATTTAGGTCTTTGATCCATTTTGAGTTAATTTTTGTATATGGTGTGAGGTAGGGATCCAGCTTCTTTTGCATATGGGTGTCCAGTTGTCCCAACACCATTTGTTGAAAAGACTATTCTTTTCTTGGCGCCCTTTTGGAAAATCAGTTGATCGTTAATTAAGAGTTTATTTCTGGATTCTCAATTCTATTTCATTGATCTATACCACACTGTTTGATTACCATTGCTTTTATGATCAGTTCATCAGTTTCTGCACACAAAAAAAGCAGATGGGATTTAGGGAATATTGTCATCCTAACAATATTAAGTCTTCTAATGCATGAGCATGGGCTATCTTTCCATTTATTTAAGACTTTTATATTTTCTGTCAACAATATTTTATAGTTTTTATTGTAGAAGTCTTGCAATTTCTTTTATTAAATGTATTCCTAAGTATTTTATTCTTTTTGATGTAATTATAAATGGGATTGTTTTCTTAACTTTATTTGTGTAAAAATACTTCTATTTTAAAAGATGCTAGGAGTTCAACTCAGATGAAGATTAAGAGTAGATGTATGGATTTAAATAAAATATGGTGATTCCTTTTTTTCACAAGAGCAGCTTTACAGTTCTTTGGGGGTTGAAGTCAGACTTCAGAGGGCCAAGAAGGAATCTGGAACAGTGTGATCACTGCACATGTTATGCACCACTCTGACATTTAAGCCTCGAGGCATTGCCCAGCTTATCTCCTTTCTCCAATCTAGACCATCCACTAATCTCCCTTTAGCAGTCACTGACGCATACTTTGGGTTCAGTTAAATATATGTATCATTGAAAGAAAGTTTTACTTGGAAATACACAAAGTAAACATTTCTTACAGGGGAACGGGGTCACGTCTTAGAGAATCTTGTTACTGTTTGCACTAGTGTCTGTCATTCATTGCAGCCCCGTCTGTTCTAGCAGAACTCAGCCGGGTTTTAGGTTGGGATTAGCACTGTCACCAGAAGTCCTTTGGAGAATATTTTAGCTGGAGCCACCTTCTTTGAAATTTCCTAGGACAGTCGTTTCAGTTCTTATTTTTGGGCACCCTGTCTTCCTAGGGTCGTCTCAAGGTTGCCCCACCATTCTCAAAGTGCACAACTAGTGAGTTTTATGAAGCTCATGACAGAATACAGCATTGTTACATATAAGGGATGAAGACAGAATTAAAACAGCACAACTGATCCTACAGGTCTAGACATGTTAGGAAGCACTGCTATGATGTGTGGGCAGTTTTGCTCCTCTCTGTATAAACCTGTTTTTTGATAGGTTTTATATAATCTGTTTTTTGGTGTCTCTTCTCATACATTGTCCCAGGAGTAAACTTTGAGAAATTTAAAAACAACTCAGTGTGCTTTAAATTTAGTGCTCAAGGAAACCAACTGCCCTGTCTGGCTTCTCTGTGCAGATGATGGAATTCCCAAACCAGAACTAATATCCTGGATTGAACAGGGGAGAGAGCTCTTCAGGAATTGGGGAGAATCACAGAAATCAGGAAACATAATTTGCTTTTCTGCTGATTTGCATTTTGATCCAGTTATTGAGAGACAGCCCTTCTGGGGTAAGTATTAAGAAATCAGGGTCCTGTCCTTAAGACATCACATTTAGGTTTCTTCATTCCAGTTCTCTGATCTTGTCTTCCTGTTTAGCTGGGGTGAGGCTTGACGTCTGGTATATTATAGAGAAAGGCAGCAGAGCCTCGTGGTCAGGAGTGTAGGTTCTGGAGCCTGAGTCTGGATCTTGCCTCTTCTAGCTGACCATGGGCAAGTTATTCAATCTCTCAGTATTTCAATTTCCCGAACTATAAAACGAAGATAATAAAGGTACCTACATTATAGGATTCAACAGGTTAACATATGTAAAGTGTTAAAATGATCCCTGGCCCACAGGAAGAGCTCAGCAAATGTGAGTTATTCTTAGTAGTAGGCGGGGGGAAATCGGAGCCTTCTTATCCAAATCCTTGTCACCAAAATCGCTTCCTTCCCCTCTGGAGACTCATCTCTATTTGAATGCCTAACACTTAGCTCTCTTTTGTTTGTGGTCATGATGTCAGAGTCTGAGATTTATGGATTCTTAAACGTCAGCATAAAAATATGGAATGAGAAAGTCGAATGGGAGCATCATTCCAAGAAATCTTGCCAATAGCTTGTTTAGTTTTTAGCTGCTTCTTTCTGGAGATTAAAGGAGTTTTTCCACAAATTATTTCACTTTTTAGCATCTGTTATTAATTCTTCGAGGAGACCTTTAAAAGGTTGGTGGGCCTAGGGGTGAGGAGGGAGGAACAGGGCGCGAGCCCGCTGCCTGGTCTTAGGGGCAGCTCACGACTGCGCAGAACCAGGGTATCCATCAGGCTCTGTCAGGACCACTGTGCTCATCACCTCTTGATCAGGAAGTTCTGCATGTCCAAATGAGCTAAGTCTGAGGGTCCTGAGCCATCATGGTGGAGAATATTCACAGAGTGCATGCACTGTGCCAGGCCCACGCTCAGCACTCCACACACGTCAACTCATGTGATTCTCACAGCAGTCTTAGGCACTACTGTCTCCCTGTTTGTCCAGAAGGAACTGAAGCCAAGAGAAGTTGCCTTGACAGGTTGCACAGTGGAGAGGTGGGATTCGAACCCAGACAATCGGATTCCAGAGCGTCGGCCCCACATTTGTGATGTATATTTTCCTCTTTTCAATATTATTCCAAGATATGTCTGTTCAGTTTAGTTTCAGCAGACTCTCTCCAAACTCCTGATCACAAGATAGAACCACACTGAAATGTCCCTGGTTGTGTAGCTCAGTGTAAGCTGGGTTCCTAGGCCACCGCAGATCACCGTTACGGATCACTTTACTGGCAACCTAAGCCTTTAGCCATGCCATAGACAGGAATGCTCACTGAATTTTTGTTTTCAGTTTCAGGAAGCCAGCAAGCTGTGAATTCAGGAGAAACTCAATGCCATTTCCAGGTGGATCCTCTTCAGAGCCACTGTTCCTCTGAACCATTATTAGGAAAAAGTGAAGATATTTCCTTCAGGCCTGACCAAGGCATCACCCTCATGAACCCACACAGACATGACACACGCGCTCTAATTCCAGTGGTTCACAGCGTCAGGGAACCGACCCAAAGAGGAAGAATCCAGAGTCCCAAAACTCTGGGTCTCCCTGGCTCCCAGGAAGTTCCCTCCTGGGAGGCCCCCCAGCACCATTGCCCTGTCTGTGGGAAAAGCTTTTGGAAGCAGAACCACTTGGAGAAGCACCAGACGAGCCACTCGAAGGACCAGCCACATAGGGCCTGGAAGAAATTTAACGGACAAGCTGATCCACAGCCTCAGCGGAGCAGCCCTCAGGGACGGGGACGGAGGCGCTTCCGATGTCAGGAATGTGGGAGGAGCTTCCGCCTCAAGCGGTATTTCCTTAGACATCTGGCCACACATGCAGGGAAGAGCGCCCCTCAGGGCCCTGAATGTAAAGTGTGCTTCTGTCACAAGCGGACCCTTCTCAGTGACCACTTCCTGCACAAGGGGGAGACGGCTCCCCAGTGTCCCACGTGTGACAAGAGCTTTCTCCTGAAGAACAGCATGCCAGCTCACCAGGGCCAGCCCAGCGGAGAGGGGCCTGTCTCCCGTAGAGTAGGTGACAAGGAGTCCAAGCTCACCAGTGTGCACTCAGGAGAGAAGCCAGACCTGCGCCCGGCGTGTGGGGAGCACTGCCTCCTGAAGGGGGATGGAGATGCTCTCCAGCACGGCCTGGCTGGGGAGGGACCACACTGTTGCACGGAGTGTGGCCAGCACTTCCCTACCAGGTCCAAGCTCGCCAGCCATATCAGGGTGCACACAGGAGAAAAGCCTTTCCAGTGCCTGCAGTGTGACAAGAGCTTCCAGGTGAGCAGCCTGCTGCAGGTGCACCTGCGTATGCACCGTGGGGAGAGGCCCTTCTCCTGCAGCCAGTGTGGCAGAGGCTTCACCCACCACTGCAAGCTCCGTGACCACCTGCGAGTGCACAGTGGGGAGAGGCCCTTCCAGTGCCCCGAGTGTAACAGGAGCTTCCGCCTGAAGGGCATGCTGAAGGTCCACCAGCACACCCACAGCCAGGAGAGGCCGTTCTCGTGTGGGGAGTGTGGCAAGGGCTTCACCAGGCAGTGCAGGCTCGCTGAGCACTTCCGCCTGCACAGCGGGGAGAAGCCCTTCCAGTGCTCCAGCTGCGACAGGAGTTTCCGCTTGAAGGAGCAGCTGCTCAGTCACCAGCGCCTGCACACGGGAAAGAGGCCCTTCCAGTGCCCGGAGTGTGACAAGAGCTATTCCGTGAAGGCCGACATGAAGGCGCACCAGCTGCTGCACAGCGGGGAGATGCCCTTCTCCTGTAAGTGTGGCAAAGGCTTTACTAAGCAGTATAAGCTCGTCGAACACATCAGGATACACACGGGGGAGAAGCCTTTTCAGTGTCCCAAATGCGACAAGAGTTTCCGCTTGAAGGCACAGCTGCTCAGCCACCAAGGCCTGCACACAGGGGAGAGACCTTTCCGCTGCCCCGAGTGTGATAAAAACTTCCGGGAAAAGGGACACATGCTTAGGCACCAGCTCATACACAGGCCTGACAGGCCCTTTACCTGTGGAGACTGTGGTAAGGGCTTCCTTTATAGGTGTAAACTGGCCCAGCACCGCAGAGTGCACAAAAAATCCGATAATGCTCCAGACAAGCCTGACGTTAAGAAAAGGCTTAGTCAGCTGTTGGCAATGATCGAGGCCGACTGGAGTTGAGGCCTGGGAATCCACAGCTGTAGCCAAACCCACTTGGAGACAGATTTTAGGAACAGGGGCCCTTTTTTGAGCAAGAATGTTATACAGGTTAGGAATATGAGGAACCACAAAGGACTTTCTCATTTAAAACATCACCAGTTATATTTCCTATCCATTGATAAAAAGATATATTTGTTCTTCCTACCGTCTTACGTGGTCTTTTTCCTCCAGATGCTAAGCTAGCTCGGATATCCCAGCTTAGATTCAGACAGCGGGAAATCCCTCCAGTACTGTTCCCAAAGCTAAAAGGATGGAGTGGCTGTTAAATATCAATTCTACTTTCCTTTTTTTTTTTCTTTTAAGATTTTATTTTTCCTTTTTCTCCCCAAAGCCCCCCAGTACATAGTTGTATATTTTAGTTGTGGGTCCTTCTAGTTGTGGCACATGGGACGCCGCTTCAGCGTGGCCTGGTGAGCGGTGATAGGTCCGTGCCCAGGATTCGAGCTGGTGAAACCCTGGGCCACCAAAGCAGAGCATGCGAACTTAACCACTTGGCCACGGGGTGGCACCTCTGCTTTCCTTTTTTTCATAGTGTGATTCTAAACTGTGGGTTTAAATCCAGTAAATTTTGTTGCAGGCCTAATATGATATTGGTTTTGATTCATTTCTTTTGAAACTGATAGCAATAAAACAAGTTGTCTGAATTGTAGTTTGTTTATGTGAATGCTGAAGTTTCACAGCAGGCTCCATAGTGATTATGCGTAGTTCCCCCCAAGGAAAAGCTGATAATTTGAGCAAAATTTGGCTAATCTGAGTTGAAGAAACATAAAACTGAAGGTGCTAAGACGTATGGGACTAGAATTTAGATAGAAGATTGGAACAGGTGGTATAGATTTGGGAGTTCCAGAACAGAGATGCTGTTTGAAGCTGAGAGAGTGAATGGGGTTCCCAAGAGTGTCTCTGGAAGCAGATGACTAAAATCTGAGTTAAGACAAAATAACAAAGCTATGCAGCTTTCTCAGGGAGTGTTACAGGCAACAACGGTTCAGAGAAGAGAGTTGTCAAGCACATGTTAAATGTAACACAAGTAGAAGTCCCCATTTGTTACATCAGGTGAAGGTGGTATGAGCACAGAATGCTTACACTTCAGGGCAGGGCTGTACTCCATACAAAGAATTCCTGGCTTTCAGAGAGTTCATGTTTCGTGTAAAAGAATGACTCACCTGCAATCTGAGGGATGACAGAAGATACCGTCAGTAAACTATAATAGACATTACTGTCAAACAGTATTTCACAGGTGAGTTTCTCTGGAACACTAGCTCCAAAGATATTCTGAAAAGAAAAAATTACATGCGAATTAGTTGAATAAAGTTAAACAATTCTGCTCCCCCCACACCTAGAATCCATGACTCCCAAGAGGAAGTAGGAAGGAAACCTCCCAGAAAATAGAACCAAGACCAAACAGGTAGAAAATAAGAAAGTAAGTGGAAGAAAATGAATTGTGTAAATATTAGCCTTTTGTCCATTTTTCTATAGAGTTTTGGTCCTTTTGATCCCTTTGATTTTTAAGGGAGGCCCTAGCCTTCAGTCTTCCTCAAAACCTCTGCTTGGTTCATTGTCACATCTCCTTCAGGTCCCCACCCCACAGGTACTCATCTGTAGCAGGGCCACTGGCCCATCTTTGTGTTGAGTCCATCTACATGCTTTGTGAGGTTGGCTACCCTGTGAACACAACAGAAGTTTTAAAATGAAATGGGAACAAACCAATCGCTGTCATGGAAACCAGAGGGGTTTTAAAATGCGACCCTACTCCATGAGAATAGCCCCGGGGAGCCCAGAGTGATTATATCCTGATGAGCATCACCTGGTAAAACGTACAGACAAGGATGGGCTCACCAAACTTAAACAAAATAAGTTGTTGAGGGAAAGGGAACAATTTCCATCAGGATAAACCATGCCTGTTTGGTGTATTGAGGGAATGAAAGGATAGCGTCTCACCGTGTCCACTTGGATGTCTAACAGACTTCTCAAAGCCAACATTCCCCAAACCAGACTCCCAATTTTCTGCCCTTAACCTGTTCCTTCTGTAGTCTTCCCCATCTCAGTAAATGGAAACTCCATCTTCTAGTTTCTTGGGTCACAAATCTTGATGCTACCTTGGCTTATCTCTTTCAAAAATCTCACCTAATCCATCAACATATCCTGACAGTTGCACCTAGCATCTTATGTCTTCTCGCCACTTCCTCCCAAGACCTCCTGGTTCAAGGCACCATCACCTCCTGCCTGATTATCTCAATAGCCTTCTCACTGATCTTGTCTCCACCCTTGCCTGCCCAGTCTGTTCAGACAGTAGCCAGAGTGATCCTTTAAAAGTAAAAGGCAGATCATGTCATTTTCTTGCTCAAAACCTTCTACAGCTTTATTCAAAGGCAAAGCCAAAGATGCAACTGGATATCTTTAACAGATTAGTGAGTCTGGAGCTCAAAGGACAGGTCTGGACTAGATTGATTAACTTGGTCATCAGCATTAAATATTTAAATTCATTGGCATTGAGATCACCCAGAGATCAAGGAAGACGAGAATGGGGAACCAAGTCTTAAGTAATCCCAATAACTCGAGGGTTGACAGACTTGGAGAAAAAGCAAAGGAGACCAAGAAGAGAACAGTGAAGTGGAAGGGATCCCATGAGACTATGGTATCTCGTTAGCCAAGGAAGGAGAGTGTTCCAAGAAGCAGGTCAACAGAGATGAGTGCTGCTAAGAAGTTAAGTGCAATGAGAACAGAGAAATGGCCGGTAGATCTGGCAGTATTGAGGTGAATGTGGACCTAGGCAAGAACACTTTGATTGGGAGCTGTTAGGACAGAAAGGCAGACCTTGGTTGATTGGGGCAGGCATGTGAATAAGGAATTTGAGACAGGCTATATAGAAAACTCAAGAAGTTTAGTTTAAAGGGTTGCAGAGAAATTGTTAGTAGCTGGAAAAGGTGTCATTGATACTAGAGCATGTTTGCATGCTAATGGGGAAGGATTCTGAAAAAGGAGGAAATTGATGATGTAATAGAGAGGAAAGATAACAGTCAGTGGAGGAATTGGCCTTTGATGAGGGGGGACATTTCCCACTGTAACTGGAGGAGAGGAGGAAAGGGTTCCTACTAGAAAGGATGGTTTGGTTGTAGGAGAAGGGGGAGTTCACATATGATGGCTTCTCTTTTCTTGATAATAGATGAAGCAAGGTCATTAGTTAAGACAGAATAGGGGAAGTTTGAGGAGAAAAGTGAAAATATGAAAGAGTCACCTGAATCCTTGTGAAGTTTATCCCTGGAGAGTAACTTATCCCCAGTAACATTTAGTAGGATATCTTGCACAGAGCAAACTCAGCGAGTCTTGCTGAGCATATGAAGGAAATCTAGAAATGTATGACTGGTGTGGAAAGCTTGAACAGAATTTGCACAGCAAATCTCCAAAATTTATGACAGAAGGAGGATAGTTAGAAACTTTAGTGAGAATTTTAAGGACAAATAAGAAAGTACTTTTTATAGAATTCATTACCTTAGAGGTATAAGCAAAAAATATACATGGAAATTTATTTGGCTGAATTTATGAATGTCACAGTAGAAGACTTCTAAGAGAAACTAGGATATGCCTAACTTCCGAAGTTGGTGACAGGTCATATGAAGTGCTCCTTGAATGAGTCCTTTCTGTTGCTCCATGTTTCCTTAGCATTTCTCAGGAAACTCTAATTTTAGGTTGCGCCTAAGTTTTCTATCAGCTGGATAGTATACGGTTTAAGTTTCTCTCTTTCCCCACTTCCCACCTTTAGCACAAAATGCCTTTACTGCAACCAGTATGGGCTCTGGGGAGAGATGTTAAGAGCACGGAGAGCTAGGATATTTCTACTTTGTTTTCAAGTGAGTGAGTGTCCACACTACTCCTTTAACTTATCAACGCTCCTGTTAGCGCGTGCTAGCTGGGTCATCTGTGACAGTGGGGTGCTGACCGTTGAAGGGAGCAGAAGCTGCCGCCTCAACATGTGCCACTTTGACATGATGACTATTTTGAGCGGAAGACAACTGAGAGGGAGCAGACGCAAGAAGAGCTCCTTGCCCTCCCCCGTTTGCCTAACAGCAGGGACGTCCAATCTCAAAGGTGTGCCTCTGAAACCAGGCATTGGTTCCCACCGGTGCCTCTCTCCCAGGAAGGGCAGTAGTTTATCACCAGAGACAACTTCGGACCCTGTCAGCCTGGAGACAGCACCAGCGGAGTCTATGCAACACACGATACTAACTACCCTCCCCAGTCAGCCGCCTCTGTCACGCCCCCCCCCCCCCCCCCCCCCCCCCCCCGCCCCGGGCCCCCAAGTTCCTCGCTGGAGGAGCTGCTCTGAGCCCACGGTAGCCCAAATGTTTCCCGAAATGCTGAGTAGGTGCACGGCGGGGAGGACGATAGAGTAGTGAGCGTGGTGTGCAACGATACGCACAATTTCATTTTCAGGAGGGGCAGCTTGGAGTAGCAAACATTGAGGCAGAAAAAGGCAACGTTACACATGATCCAGTTTCCTGACGTATATGCCGATCCATTTTCGCCCCGGCCTGGTGTAACCCTACAGGGAGGACGGCTCAGAGCGGTGGCAAGCCTCGAACCGTTGCAGTCCTCCAGGCCCAGAGGGCGGGCAGGTCCGGGCCGGCGCCGGACGCGCGGGGCGGCGGGGCGGCGCGGGCTCTGCGCTCCTCCGGCCGGCGGGCGGCGCTGTGGGAGCCGGTCCGAAGCGGCCGTCCCGGCATGCCGCGCGGGCCCCCGGGGCCACGGCGGCCGCGTCTCGCGCAAGCAGTGTGACGAATCTGCAGCCCTGGCGCAGCCGTCTGACCCGGGCTCGCGCCGGGACCCCACAGGGCCGAGCGGGGAGGTCTGCGCGCCCGGGACACTGAGGTCCTGGAAGCAGAGACTGACTTTTAGTCTTGCTGCCCGTCCAGTGTGTCGCCCCAGTGGACGCTCCGTGAACACGTGTGGAATCAAAGAATTGATGAATGAAAGAGTCCTGCAGAGCCACTGATTTTGCCGTCACCCCAGGGCTGTCTGAGTGTTCCCGTTTCCCCGAAGTTCAGCTTGTGTGCTGGGAGGACGTCGGAGAGGCGCCGAATGGGCCAAAGGACAGGAAATTATGGCTGAGAAAAGGAAAGGAGTCCCATAGGGGGACATATGATAGCACAACACTAAATTGCGGTGACAGGGACTGTCACTTTAATAACAATTTCTTATTGCCTTTTTCACTAACAAAAAAAAAAAAGGTATTCAGAATAGAATCCTTCGAGATCATAATCCAACTCTCGTTTTATAGATGAGTGAAGTGAGTTACAGAGGAGCTGGAGTGACTTGCTCCGGGTCAGACAGCTGGTGACTGAGAATGCAGCCTAGGTTTCTTGAGTTCCAGTTCTATGCTCTCCTTCCTTCCTTTCAACAATATTGATTAGACCTTCTTTCCTTTAATGTTCATTTGCACAGTATTGCTTCTCTTGGATTTTGGCTGCTTAATCAAGCTTCTGTTCCACATTTTTCAAGTCATCAGGAAGCTGTAGGGTGTTTTCCTTGTTCCCCTTTGTCTTCTTCTCCGGAAAGTGATGCTTGGATTTTCCAGTGCAAAGGGTTTTGAAGAAGATAATTGATTATCTATTATTTCTTTCCAACATTTGTAATGTGTTCTTGGGGCAAATAGTTTTTCGTTTAAATTTCATTTTAGTGGAGCAAAACTATGAATGAAGTCTGCAGATGTAACACTGTATTTCTTATAAACACATGAGTGTTTTTAAGATATCTCACAGAAAACATTGAAGGCAGTTCTATGCATACTTTATCACACAGTACTTCAACACATTTACACAACTGTGTCCTACAGTAGGTACTTACACTACTACGTCTTATGGGATGTGCTCAATTGTCCATTTAATTGAATCAAACTATTCATTTTCAGGTCTTGTTTCTCCAGTTAGAAATGAACGTCTGCAGCAGTTCCAAGGACTAACTTCTCTGTGAATTTTCTCCCCACTATTCCTGTAAAACAAGGGCCTATGTATTCGGTATTCCAGCTCTGTCAGGCTGTACGTCAGCCTTGTTTGCAGTGTATGTTAACTTTTGGAAAGAGGACGAACAGAATTATTGCAAGCTCTTCCTGGAATTGTCACCAAAGCCTTGCCCATTTTATTTATTGACGAGTCTGGCTTCTCATGATCTGTGTTGTAGTTTTTTGTCTGATATGAACAAAGGTAGAGTACTTTAGAATATTACTGATGAAGACAATTGTGAAGCCATCCTGAGACCAAAAAAAAGACATTTTGTTGAATTGGATGACGTGGTCATCTGTTTCTGAGCACAGGGGCAGGAGAATCTGGATAAGCATCAAAAGGAACTTTGTACGAATGTGATGAGGAATTCTATGAGACTGATCTCTCTAGGCATGATGTGTTTTTGTTGAAAATTTTAGAGTAATTCATGAAATCAAAGACTAAGCAAGTTTCATAAGGTCAGCCATTCTTTCTATTTGCTGCGTGGTCAGCCTTTAATGAGTCAGCAAGCTGCTTTATCAGTGGGAGCCCCTGACCCACTCATGCAATGACTTTTAAAGTCACGTTGATTTATTTTTAAGTCGTGTTTGCAGTTGAAGATTCAGCAATGATTCGGTGAATCGTTCACTAGTGATGAAAGTGTGTAACTGTACCGAATATTACCCCCTCCCGCCGTCTCTTAGTTTTCATGCTAACAGTGCTGACTTGAAGGGTAGTCGAACATGCCACCTATCAGATAGAAAATCACCTGGAATTTGACTATTTGAAAATCATGTCATAACTTCCTTCTTCTGTGAGAATGATTGACATGGGGAAATAACACTCTCCTGCTAGATATGAAGGAGGAAGGATCTAACCCTAAGAACTGCTGAACCAACGTGTGGAGGCAGAACTGAGAGATAGGGAGGCCTTGTCCTGTTAACATTATCTGAGCCCTGGATTAAGCTATGCCTGAACTTAGACTACCCCTGACTCTTCAGTTATGTGAACCAGTAAAGTTTCCTTATTGTTTAAAATGTTTTGGAGTTGGGTTTTCTCTTACAAAATAAAGAGTCCTAAAGGACGTAGAAATTGATTACAGAATGGGGGTTTGCAAATAATAGATCCTCAAATATGGAATTGGCTGTGTAGAGAAAGAATGGAGGGAGGTCATGACTGTCCTGGTCTGAGAAGTTGACATTCTTTGTTAGGTAGTCACTGTCACCTGTTGTATCTTAGGACTCAGACCATGTACATAATAATTGGAAGCTTTAGAAGTTGGTTAATAGGAAAAAAATTCAGGTGTTGCAGCTTGCTTGTTTCAGCCCTCAGTTTCTAGAAAAAAGAGAGCCTGAGCCTTGATACCTGTCAAGATTACACGACAGTTATCTTGTAGAATGCCCCTCAATTTGGGTGTGTCTGATGTGTCTTCATGATTAGGTTCAGGTTATTTGCCTTCAGGAGATAGCCAAAAAGTGATGCTGTGTTATTGCACTTTATTGGGTAGCACATGATTTCAATTCATTCCATTACTGATGATGTTCACGTTGACCCTTATTTAAGGTAGTGTTTGCCAGGGTTCTCCAACATGAAGTTGCTTTTTTTCGTCTTTGTAATTAATAAGTACTTTGTGATTTTTTGTGGGGAAGTATTTTGAGATCATGTAAATATCCCATTCCTCATCAAATTTTGCATTTATTTAGCTACTGAAATTTATTTTGCTACTGAAATTTATTTTATATCTGTATGGACTCATAGTTTCCTATTTTATTCCTGTTTGATCGAATGGGTTATAATGCTTTTCTATTACTATTTATTTTGATGCTCTAATAGTCCCAAGTTTGGCCAGTGGGAGTCTACTTATACAGGCTTCTCTGTCCTTCTGGCGTTCCCATCATTCTTGAGCTCCATCCTCTCTCTGGCACAAGTTGTTGCGTGCTCATCTTATTTTCCCTGTCCCAGTGCTGGAGTTGGCCACCTCTCCAAGGAGCCCTGGTTCCTTTTAGTGGAGAGTGGGTTTGAGGCCAAGACCTGGCACTAGACGTACTCATTGCTCTTTGAGTGTTGCTACTCCCAGGCCCTCTGAGTGGACGGAGCTAGTACATACATACATAGAACACACACGTGTGTTTACATTTATGCTTGTTTCCATATCTATTTTTAAAAATCGCTTCACACTAAAACTAGCAATTCCAGTCCGACACCACATGTCCCTTCCAGTTTTGTCCCTCCCCATATTTGTAACTCTCATCTCTAGCAGCGAGAAGCTTTGCTCTCATTATCCTTAATGTATTTGTTTATCTAATCAATCCCCCTGGATGCAACCCATCTCACATGACCAAAGCCATCCCCTCCCCTGAGTAGATGTCCTCCTCGCCCCACTGGGGCTGTGACACCCTGGGCCAGCCTCACCCACCCCTGCACTCAAGCCCCCACCTCCTGCATGGTTTTTGGCATCCCTGCCAGGTGGCCCCTTCCTCAGGGATGCCCTCCACCTGCTGTGTCTCCAACCTCCCACACCAGGCCACTCCTCCAAAGGGATGCCTTCCACACCCTGCTCAGGTTCTGATGCCCAAACCTGGCTTAGCTGCTGCCTGAAGCCCTTCCTCACCCCATTCAGTCCCCCGTTCCCTGTTGGCCCCTAGCATGAACGCCCTCCTCATTCCTTTTGGACTCTTACTCCCCACAGCAGGTGACCCCTCTACATGGATACCCTCCTCTCCCAGCTCTGGGCCAGCCCACTCACCTCCCAACCCCCACTTGTATGGATGCTTCCCTTCCTCGCCTCCACTTGATGATTTTGCAACAGAATTGTTCAGGAAGGGAAGGGAAGGGAAAGAGGAAGGGAAGAAAGGTGGTGACACTATTAATGGAAATGGTTTAGTTGACAAAATGACTCAGTGTAGAAGTGAAGAAAGACAAAAAGGGAGTGATAAGATGCCGGTGGATATGTGCCTGAAATCAACCCCAAAGTGAACCTAGAGTTACAGATCTGGGAGTCATCTCAACAAAGTGATTCGAACGCTCTAAAATTAGATCATGAACACTCTAAAACAAGATCATGAACATCAATAGCAAATTGCAGACAGCACAGGCTAAGTGTGGGCAGCCTGCCCAATCAAAGGACAGCACCCAGAGGGAGGGCAGTCCTATTCATCTGACAGATGTCGACATGGCCAGGTATTGTCCCTGCCCTCAAGAAGCTCACAGTCTAATGGGGAGAAAGACGAATAAATGGGCAGATAGAGTAAAGTGGAATGAGTGCTGGGCTGGAGGGAAAGCACGAGTATGAGGCTAGCACACGGGAATGTCACTTAACCCAAACTGGAGGGGCCAGAGAGGTTGTCCTGGAGAAACAGACACTGCGGCTGAGTCTTGACCCATGAGGAATGGACTGCTTCTGCCCAGGAAGTACTTGTGAGTTGACCAAAAATGCAGGTTAGAAAAACCAACAGAGCCGAGAGGAAGGGAATTTATGTTTTCAATGAAGGGGGTCCCTGTGTGGTGTATGACAGAAGGCAGATGGCAGCCACTGGAAGGAGGCAGTCGAACCTAACACATCGGACCACTGCAGCCCTCCAACTGCCCCCTCCCAGACCATACGCAGGTTCCACACTGCCTTCTGGCATCTGCTTCCTAAACTACAACCCTCCCTCCTCTCCACCATGCTGGGACCGTGTTGTCCAGCCCCTTGGAGAATGGTTGGCGAAGTCAGATGGTCTGAGCGGCACAGCCCTATTGTTTGGGTCAGATGCTGATGAGAAGTATTACCTGCAGCATTCCTGACAATGTTTCTCCTGGGATGGTACGTCCACTACTACCAGAAGATATATACTGCACTGGGCTCTTTAGTCATGGGAGAAGTGTGGCAAAATGGGCAACGCAACTCCAGGTAAAGGACACAGTCTTGGAGTGGGGATGGTTTTATTTCCCCTTCCTGGCATTTCAGGCTTCTCAGGGGTTTTGGGTTTTATTTTGATTTTCTCTCTCCCGGTATCTTGTGCTTTCAGTAAAATATGGGGATTCTGGCATCCCCGAACGTGCTTTCAGACATAGAGCTTGAGGAAACTACCCCACCCAATTGTGCCCTCTCTGTGCACACTGCTCTGTTCCCAGACCAGACCTGATATCCCAGATTGAAGTGGGGCAAGAGCCATTCACTCTTCAGAACCGAGGGGAAAAAGAGAAGACAGAAGGACCCGTGCTCACACAGGGGACAGAAGCTCTCCTGTGCTGGTGAGCATTCGGATTTGAAGAGCATCACAGCGTGGCTGTTTGGCTAAGTAAGAAGGAGCTGGAGCGCTGACACTTGAGACTATGCGATGAGATTATACAGATTCCTTGTCTTAGTCTTCTCGTCATAGTCACTGCTTTGGGGTGGGGGAAATGGAAATGACTGAACTAGAAAAGAGACCTTATTGCTCTTCTAGACAGGAATAAGAGACGTGGGCTTGTTCACTGATGGATTTGTAAAGCCGATATCAGAAATAGACCAAAAACCCTAAGATGAAACTAAGACTTCGGGGGCCGGCCCTGTGGCCAAGTGGTTAAGTTTTCACACTCTGCTTCAGCAGCCCAGGATTTCGCCGGTTCAGATCCTGGACTCAGACATGGCACCACTCATCAAGCCATGCTGAGGTGGCGTCCCACATGCCACAACTAGGACCCATAACTAAAAATATACAACTATGTACCCGGTGGCTCTGGGAAGAAAAAGGAAAAATAAAATCTGTAAGAAAAAAAAAAGAAAGAAAGAAATAGGAGTGCTGGAGTCAGACAGAAGGTCCATATCCTGTATGAATTGCCACATGCTCTGACAATTAATATCAGTATGACCCGGGACAAGATAAGATAATCAGGCTCTTCAAGTCTCAGTTTGATCTCAGTAAGATGAGGAT
Source organism: Equus quagga (assembly GCF_021613505.1). Taxonomy (NCBI): domain Eukaryota; kingdom Metazoa; phylum Chordata; class Mammalia; order Perissodactyla; family Equidae; genus Equus; species Equus quagga. Next base: position 125,421,231 of record NC_060274.1, on the reverse strand, counting down.
AAAGATAATGCTTGGGCCATCGGATTATTGTGGGATTTAAATGGAAAAAAATGCACGTTGAAATGCTTGGCAGAGCACCTGTCATATAGTGCTTAAAGGTCACTAATTTCCCAAGATCATAAATTTCACAAGGGAAGCGACAATAACTAGGGTTACCACTATATCCCTGGGCCTCACTCAATGCCAGCCCCACAGTTGGCGTTCAATAAACATTTACAGTGTGCTCCTCTCCATACCTATGTCAGGAAAATATGTGGCTCTGCTACTATACTAAGTCACCTAGTTTATTGCACACATCCAGTTATGGGGTTTATTTAATTTAATTTAATTTTTTTTGAGGAAGATTAGCCCTGAGCTAACATCTGCCGCCAATCCTCCTCTTTTTGCTGAGGAAGACTGGCCCTGAGCTAACATCTGTGCCCATCTTCCTCTACTTTATATGTGGGACGCCCACCACAGCATGGTGTGCCAAGCGGCACCATGTCCGTACCCAGGATGCGAACCGGCGAACCCCCAGCCACCGAAGCAGAATGTGTGAACTTAACCACTGCGCCATCAGGCCGCCCCCAGTTATGGGGTTTAAATCTAGCTTGGCCAGTGCCTACAGCCTTCCTCTTGTTGAAAAGGACCGTATCCTCGTGTGGGTTTTCTTTCTGTCCTATCAGCGACTGGTTAGCTCAGATGGCTATTCACCACAGTAATGAGGATAAGGTGGTGCAGCTCATCTCTGAGTAAGCTTTACCTTTAAAAGGAAGATTTTTTTTCTATTTTTCTCTAAAATGGTTTTCCTTTCCAAAAAGAAAATCACATCTTGTCTCTATTTTTCTATTACATCCAGTTATTTTAAAGTACCCACGAAAGTGGAAAAATCCTTCAAATATAATGTTAACAGAAAAAGAAAAATAACACAGCGCCCAAGACTGTATACATAGTATCTCAGTTTTGTAAAAGAAAATTTGGAGGTGTGTATTGTGTGTTCACACTGATAGAAAAAAAATTGGAAGGAGCTAAAACAAAACATTCACAGTAGTAATCTTTGAGTGGTGGGGCTATGGATTTTTCCCTTCTAATATTTCTTTGTACCTTCCAAATATTCTACAAATAATATGTATTACTATTTTTAAACACCTCATGAAAAGTCCATAATTATTTCTCTGTTGATAAATTTTAGACGTCATTGTTCTTCTTCATCTTACTGTTCTCTCTTTCATGAAACTTTTCTCTTTCACAGCAAAATGATCATTCTTACCTCTCCTGTTTCCTATGACAATCCCTGAAATGTTATTGTTCCCCAAAGTTTCATGCTCGACCTTCTTCTCAACACACTCTCCACGGGTGATTTCATCCACTCACAATGCTTCACTCCTATTCTTATACTGGTGTCTCTCCTAAGCTCCAAACCCGGCCGACTGTGTATCTCTACTTAGGTGCCGCCCAGGCATTGTAAACTCAGTATGCTCCAAACTGGAATCATTCTGCCTCACCCCCGCCCTAGTCCCCGCCTGCCAATAACCCGTTCCTCCTCGTCTGGTCCCTATCTCATTGAATGGCACCACTAGCCACCCTACTGACTCTTCATTCCCCTTCCCCGTACAGCTTGGTGAATCATCAACTTTCACACTGACTTTAGCTCCTTATTATCATTTACTTTCCCTACTTTTCTTCCTCCCCGCTACCACCACCATCTCTCATCTGGGCTAGCATGAGACCACCTTCTGTCTGGTGTTCGTGACTCCAGTTGCTTCCACTGCAACATGCCCACCAGAGTGATATTTATAAAATGCAAATATTATCATGCCACTCCTCTGCTTAAAACCATTCACTGAGGGGCCGGCCCAGTGGCAAAGCAGTTGAGTGCGCACCTTCCGCTTTGGCAGCCCGGGTCCGCCGGTTTGGATCCCGGCTGCAGACATAGCATCGCTCTTCAAGTCATGCTGTGGCAGGCGTCCCACATACAAAGCAGAGGAAGATGGGCACGGATGTTAGCTCAGGGCCAGTCTTCCTCAGCAAAAAGAGGAGGATTGGCGGCAGATGTTAGCTCAGGCCTGATCTTCCTCCAAAAAACAAAAAAAAAAATCCTTCACTGACTTTTTCTTGCCCTCAGGCTAAAACCTTTTATCATCTGGCCTTCTCTTCTCCAGCTTCATCTCTTGCTGCCCTCTTTCACTTTATCTCTGCTACAGTAAGTAACCTGCCTTTCTCCAAATTCTCCATCTTCCAGTTCTTTGCATAAGCTCCCCTTACATGGACTATCTTTCACTATGTATCCAAGCTATATTATGTTTTCCATTCTTCATGTTCCAGTTCCTTTGCATGGACTCTCCTATATCTGCCCTCTCCACCTACCTAATTCAAGGTCTAAAGCCATACTTAGAGGGAAGTTTATAGCACAAAATGCCTACATTAGAAGAAAAGAAAGGTCATAAATCAATAATTACCTCAGCTTCCACTTTAACAAACTGGCAAAAACAAACAGTAAATAAAACCTAAAGTAAGCAGAAGAAAGGAAATAAAGATTAAAGCTGAAATCAATGAAACAGAAAACAGAAAAACAATAAGGAAAATCAATGAAACCAAAAGCTGGTTCTTTGAAAAGACAAAAAAATAAGGTATAAACCTCTAGCCAGACACAACTAAAAAAAGAGAAAAGACAAAAATTATCAATGTCAGCAAGAAGAGAAGGAACCACACTACAGATTCTACAGTTATATAAAGTATCAGAAAAGAATATTATGAATAACTTTATGCCAATAAATTTGATAACTTATGTGAAGTGGGCAAATTTCCACTAAGTGCCAAAGCTCACTCAAGAAGAAATAGAGAACCTGAATAGCCCTGTATCTATTAAAGAAAATGAATTTATGGCTAAGATCTTTGCTACAGAGAAAATTTCACTAGGGGCCAGCCCTGTGGCTGAGTGGTTAAGTTCACGTGCTCTGCTTTGGCAGCCCAGGGTTTTGCCAGTTTGAATCCTGGGCATGGACATGCCATCTCTCATCAGGCCATGCTGAGGTGGCGTCCTACATGCCACAACTAGAAGGACCCACAACTGAAAATACACAACTGTGTACTGGGGGGCTTTGGGAGAAAAATAAAATCTTTAAAAAAAAATTCAGTAGAGCATTCTACCAAACATTTAAGAAAGAAAGAAAAGTCAATTCTACACAAACTCTTCCAGGAAATTGAGAAAGAGAGAATATTCCCCAACCCATTCTATGAGGCCAGCATTACTGTGATATCAAAGCCAGAAAAAAATGGGGGCGAGGTGAAAGGGGTAAAGGTGCGCATATGTATGGTGACAGATAAAAATCAGACTATTGGTGGTGAGCACAATGCAGTCTACACAGAAACTGATATATGATAATGTACACCTGAAATTACACAATGTTATGAATCAATATGACCTCCATAAAATAATTGAAAAATATATATATATTTGATTTATGTAGTTTCTTGGATCTGGCTTTCTGTGTGTGTGCATTTTATTTCACCAGAAAAATATTTTTAAAATTCAAAAAAAATGCCAGACAAAAGTATAACAAGAGAAGGGGCCGCCCCATGGCATAGTGACTAAGTTTGGCACACTCTGCTTCAGCAGCCAGGGTTTATGGGTTTGGATCTTGGGCGTGGACATATACCACTCATAAGCCATGCTGTGGCAGTGACCCACATACAAAATAGAGGAAGATTGGCACAGATGTTAGCTCAAGGCAAATCTTCCTCAGCAAAAAAAAAAAAAGAAAAAGAAAAAGAAAAAATAACTTTCAGAAAACTAGGAATTAGAAGGGAATCTCCTCAACCTGATAAAGGGCATCTATTAAAAGCCTATAGCTAACATCATATATAATGGAAAAGACTAAATTCTTTCCCTAAGATCAAAAACAAAGCATGGATAACCACTCTCACTACTTCTCCTCAACATTGTACTGGAGGTTCCAGCCAGTGAAATAAGGAAAGTAAAAGAAATGAAAGGCCTCCATAATGGAAGAGAAGTAAACTGTCTTTATTTGCAGATGACCTCATTTATGTAGAAGATCCAGTGGAATCTACAAGAAAGCTACTGAAACTATTGTGAGTTTAGCAAAGTTGCAGGATACAAGGTCACTATACAAAAATCAGTTGTACTTCTATACACTTGCAATGAACGATAGGAATTTGAAGTTTAAAAAATGCACTTTAAAATAGCATAGGGGCCGGCCAGGTGGTGCAGCGGTTAGGTTCACATGTTCTGCTTTGGCGGCCCGGGGTTCACTGGTTCAGATCCCAGGTGTGGACCTACCCACCACTTCTGAAGCCATGCTCTGGCAGGCATTCCACATATAAAACAGAGGAAGACGGGCACAGATGTTAGCTCAGGGCCAGTCTTCCTCAGCAAAAAGAGGAGGAATGGTGGCAGATGTTAGCTCAGGGTTAATCTTCCTCAAAATAAAAAAGAAAGAAAGAAAGAAGGAAGGAAGGACGGACGGAAGGAAGAAAAGAAAGGAAAAGAAAAGGAAAGAAAGAAAATAGCATAAAATATTACAAAATGTGTGCAAGATTGCACAGTGAAAACCACTTGACGCATATTTGGTACTCAATAAACATTGAATGAGTAAATAAAGTGGTAGGGTCAAGGTCATGCAGTCTGACTCTAGAGCCTCTACCCTTTCACAAAAGATACAGTAAATAGTTTTTGTTTCTAATATAAAAGTATTCTGTCTTTGATTTAAGTTTTATGTTTAATTTCCATGAATCCCAGGAGTGCTGGTTTTTTCAGTAACAGCTACCAAATGCCTGGAATCTTGTAGCATTTGGTGACAATGAAACTTATATACTAAGAAAATCATCTTAGTTTGAATCTTAAAACATCTTCTTAAGAATTCCTTCATCTAGGCCCGGCCTCATGGTCAAGCGGTTAAATTCGCGCACCCTGCTTTGGCGGCTGGGGTTTCGATGGTTTGGATCCTGGGCGCGGACGTGGCACTGCTCATCAAGCCATGCTGAGGCGGCATCCCACATGGCACGGCCACAAGGACCCACAACTAAAAATATACAACTATGTACTGGGGGGCTTTGGGAGAAGAATTAAAATAAAAATAAAAAATAAAAAAGAAGAAGATTGGCAACAGATGTTAGCTCAGGTGCCAATCTTAAAAAAAAAAAAAAGAATTCTTTCATCCTTAGAACAATGAGAAATCGTGGTCAAGACCATTGGCTTAACAAACAAATGACTGTGCCAGTTACATATATCTGCAAACTTTGAAAGACTATCTTGTCACGACAACATGCTGCAAAAATGTCACCTTGGCCTTATTTTCAATGGTCAGCCACACCCATTTGTGTGAATATTTCCCTTTTTTTTTTTAAAGATTGGCACCTGAGCTAACAACTGTTGCAAATCTTTTTTTTTTTTTTTTTTTTCTGCTTTATTTCCCAAACCGCCCCGCCGCCTCAACGTGGCCTGACGAGCGGCGCCATGTCCGCACCCAGGATCCGAACCCTGGGCCGCCACAGCGGAGCACGCAAACTTAACCGCTCGGCCACGGAGCCGGCCCCTATTTCCCTATTTTGAATCATATCAAAGGCAGTCAGTACTCGAAGTTACTGGAAGATGCAATAAAAGTTGCAGCAGCTGGAATATCATTACATTCCATAAGATAATGATAGCATCTGAGGAGAGTTAAGGGATACGGTGGGCATTCTCAGGCAGCTGCTGGAGCAGCAAAAGAAGTTCTGAGTGGGTATGGGAGCTCGTTTCAGTCTCTAATCTTCATGAATCAAGGTGGACCCTTCAAAGGAGAGCTAAGTTCCCTCAGAAGACAATGTAACAGCATGGGAAAATGAGTATGATGTGATAGTAAGTTAAAAATGTGGGATAGAAAATTACATGCAGATTGTGTCTCTGGCTACAATAGTATTTGCCTGAAGAGGCAGAGATTTCTGAAAGCCTCAGCTTTTCCCCTTTCTGCGGAAGGGGAAGTATGTGAGAACCATGGGAAGGTAGTCAGGCCCGTTTCTGAGTTCTCGGCACATATAAGAAGTTGTTTCATCTCACACTAATAAGATTGATCATAAGCCTCATGCACGCAGGGCATGCAGGTGTGCAGCTGCCTGGTTTCAGTTCACGGTTTTCTGACCATATATTCTTGGCTTCTGACGGTTGGCGTAAGTTCTAAGATTGGTGATGACACTGTCACAGATCTACCTGGAGACTACTTAGATGGGGAGGATTATTTCCTCATAGCCCACTTCTCTAGAGAGTGCTGTGGGGGAGAAGAGGGAAGCACATGTTCAAATTGACCTATAAACATCACTTAATAGTGTTAAATGGCAGCCCCGGGGACAAGCCAGGGGCCAGTTCTGTGAGTTAACAGTCAGCCTCTCTGTGCTCACAACCAATTGTGGAAATCTTGGAGATAATCATGAAAATATCATCTCTCTCCATTCTGACCCTCAACACAGTGATCTCCCAGCCTGCTTGTACCCATAACAAAATTGGGTGAGATTCAGGAATCAAGAAGAAACAAGGAGCTTTCCAACTTGATAATGTTTTGCTGTTGAATGAACTTCTGCCACTTTAAATGCTTTAAAAAAGAATATAGTACTTTAATTTCACAAGGAATACAATACTGATTTCATATGTATGTGTGTGTGTGTTTACATACATATACGTATACTGCATTTTGAGAGGTTTCCTTCCATACCTTGTATCATCAAAGGATCTTAGTGAAATTGGTTGTGTTTGAGCCACATCTCGGCAAATGGGCCTCTCATTCCTCTCAGTTTAATAAGGGTTCATAGGAAAGTACCAAGAAAGACAAAAATTCTGGCTGGGCTCTATTTTTTGGAAGAGTTCTTTAAAATGAACTGTTTGATATTCCACATTCATAGCATTCTGATAAATCACTCAGTGCATACTCTGGTGCTAAAGTTAGTTGTGTAAAGTCTTTCTGACCTACAAAATTGAGGGGGGATCCATCATATTGAGGAGTTCAATAAAAATGTATTAAGTTAAAATTTTCTAATTGCTAAAGCCTGTGAATAGCCAGCTTTCTTTCTTCCTGACTTAATCTGTGTACACGGAAAAATACTCCTGGACTCTTGGGTTTTTTGTTCTGTTTGTCTTCTATAATTCTTCAGGCATACTAATCCCCAGGTGTTAAAGAAATCTCAAACCCTAATACACACCACAGGCTTGACACACAAAAATCCTTATCTTAACCTAGTTTTCTTCTCCTAAGTTGTCAAGAGGTGAGACCTCAAGTCTATAGACTTAGGTAAACCACTAGATTGCCTACCTGATGTATCACTTATGCAAAAAATCACGAGAGGAATAAATAACATGAGGCAAAGATTAGACACGCATCCGATGGCCTGTTCATAGATGAAACCGTGGAGAGAAGCTTCCCCAAATCTTAGTTCTGAATTAATTTTACTGCATGCTCATCCCCGCTCCCAAGCCCAGTATGTGTTTTAACCCAGGAAAGAAATGCAAACTTTTATTTGCTCAAGCAGAAAAAAGAAACCAAGAAGCCCCACGAAGACGACGCTGACTTGGGAGTCCTGTTCTCTCCTTTTCCCACCGACAGATTTGCTCGGGCCCCGACGCCGGTTGGATCTGAGCCTCCCGGGGCCCGGGCAGGTTACACGAACATCCCTTTTCCCCACCGCTCCGCTAAGGACACGTGTTCTTCCTGCCAAGCTAGACCTCAGGACCCGGCGCTGCATCCCGCCCCTCTCCTTCCAGGCCCCGCCCCGCCCACTGAGCCATCAGCCAATCGAGCCTCGATGCGTAGCCAGGCCCCGCCCCTCAGGCTCTGGCCCGCCGCCTTTGTTCTTCCCCGCTCCCACTCTCAGCCTGTGCGTTCCCAGCAAACCGAGTGGCAGCCGCTGATTGGTGGCCGCGACGCAGCCAATCAGAAGGGGGCACCTCACGTTAGCGCTCGGAGCTTTAAACGCGCGAGGCGCTGGGCGCGCGGAGGAGGCTGGGGAGGGGGCCGGCGCGGAGGGCGGTGCCGCGGGGCTCAGCCGCGCAGTGAGGCACACGCGGCCCGCGCTCGGGTCGGGCTGGGATTGGCCGGCCTGTGGCTTCCCCCGCCCCCAGCCAATCGCCGGCGAGGTCTTTCGGGGGGCTTTCTGTCCCTTCCTCCGGCTTGGCTCGCGAGCCCCGGGCCGGAGATCCCGAGCGCCCAGCGGCCGCCGGCGCGGAGAGGCCGCGCCCCGCCCCGCCGCGATGAGGCCCCGGAAAGCCTGCCTGCTCCTGCTGCTCCTGGCGCTGGCGCAGCTGCTGGCCGCGGCGAGCGCCGGGGGGCCGGACGAAGGTGAGCGGCCGGGCGGCGGGCCGGGCCTGCGGGCTGCCGAGCGCCGCGCGGGGGCCGCGGGGGCGCGACCCGGCCGGTGGTGCTGGCGGAGCCCTCCGGAACTGGCGCCCGGCGCCAACTTGGGGGAGTCCACGGGCGTAGCGGTGGGCAGGTCCGCCGAGGAGATCCCGGGAGAGGGGGCTGTGGGGCCGGGCCTCTTAACGAGCTCCCCGCCACGGGGGCTCGGACGCGGGGAGGGTGCCGAGTGCCTTCTTTGCAACCGGCTCCTTCGCCCTGGTTCTGCTCAAATTTCTCTCGGGTCCAGGCGGACTGCCCGTCCCTGGGAAGGGGCGCTGGGGAACTGGTTACCATTTCCAGACGAACGCGCCCGGGGAGTGTGAAGGGAGAGGGGCCACTGCTTTCAAAACAGGTTTTAGAAAGGGGGCGAGGGTCTGGAAACCGCATCGGGAACTCTCTGGGGCAGCCGCGGGCAGCAAGCATTTTACTTCTTAAAGATGGGGTTTGTAGATAAATGACTCAAGGGTTCTGGTCTGAGGGAGAAAGGGATGGCTTGGTTTGCATCTTTTAGAAACCGGAGAGACCACTGCTTCTGCGAGCATTTATTCAGCACCGACTCCGTGCCAGTCGCTGCGCTGGGTTCCGGGAGTAAAGGATGATGTGTGGCCCGGGCCCATCAAGTGCCCGCTCTAGTAGGAACATTAGACAGCTACTAGACATGGTTCCTGCATTTTTCTTGGAAATAAGCTAGCAGAAAATAAATGCGTAAGAGAACTTTGAAAATTAGAAGTCCTAGTCAAGAGAAGGTGGCTATTCCTGGAGAACAGGGCATCCCGTTGCTGGTCTTAATCTTCTTCCTCTCCGGCCTTTCTCCTGATGACTGTTTTTTTTTTCCTATTGAGTTTGTTCCAATGTAAATAACCCCTTTTTTCTAATATTAGTTTGTAGGGGAAGTGTGAACTTTATACTCTTTCAGACGGATTGAGTAACTTATGTGTGAATCACTGATTCAGGAGCCTGTCCCCAAATAGAAGAGGAAGTAAAAACCGGCACTTGGTGAAAAGAACACCTGAAAGGAACTAGATAGCAGTGTAGCCCACACGTGTGTCTTGGGACCTTTATCTAAATCACCTGGTGCCTATTTAAATCTAGAGTCCCGAAATATACCCAAGCAGAATGCAGGAGGGAGCCCTGGAATCTGCATTTTAAAGATGTTCTTCATTGATTCATAGGCAGAATAAACTTTGGGAGGACCAGTGGGGATGGAGGGTAGTCTTTGGAATGTAGCCAGAAAGCAAAATAGCATTGTCTTGGTTTTGATCCAGTGATTCCATTTGGGGGGGATTTTTAAGACGCCTAGGAGAGTGGTAAAGTTGGGTGAACACCAAGGGCTATTGGGTCCAGTAAGTTTATCATTTGGGTCACAGGTCACCAATGCAGTGGAGGCCCTGGGAAGCATTTGCCTCTGGGGTGAGCTCAGGAACCTCTGGAGTTGTCATGGCCGTGGTTGGCCTCTGAGGGGCATCCTCTGGGGTGCGGTGGGGGTTCTAGTCCTCATCTTCACTTTCCCATCCCTGAGGGCATCCCTGGCCCTTTGCTTTGAACACCTATCACAGGGGCTGCCCTGGTGGCTCAGCGGTTAAGTTTGCACGTTCCGCTTCGGTGGCCCGGGGAGGGGGGGGTTCACCGGTTCGGATCCCGGGTGCGGACATGGCGCCACTTGGTAAGCCATAGCTATGGTAGGCATCGCACATGTAGAGTAGAGGAACATGGGCACAGATGTTAGCTCAGGGCCAGTCTTCTTCAGCAAAAAGAGGAGGATTGGCAGCAGTTAGCTCAGGGCTAATCTTCCTCAAAAAGAAAAACAAAAACAAAAATACCTATCACAGGTAACAAGTCCTGTGGATTTATTTAGGGGCCACACTTCCCTCCACCCCAGAAGTTCCAAGTCTTTGGGCTGTTTTGTTTTGCTTGCCTCTCTTTCATTTTAGATTCAAACAGCACAGTGGTGTCTGAGTTTCTAAATGCCGCCCCCGCCCCCCGCAACATGGTTCCTAAATAGAGCTTAAGCTCTGATGGTGTAAGCCACAGGATGCAGGCTTTTCATGTCTCAGATGAGAAGTCACTTGTCCTCTGCACATCTTTCCAGCCAAAGTAGTAAAGGAAAATGTTTTGGTGCTGGTTGTTGCCTCCTTTTATTTGGGATTGGTTTAGATTTGAAAGTAAGTGGAAATTCACTTGGGTGTAGTGCTAAGGACCTGCCCATCTCTTTTCATTCCTGAGAAGTAATTATCAAACGATTCCCCCTAAAACTTAGGGTATATTGGGAAGAAACTCTGATGCGACAATACGGCATAGCAGGTGAGTGGTCAGGACCCTCCACTGAGCAGCTTTGTTATCCTTGAGCGGGTGACGAAAGCTCTGTGCACCTCAGTTTCTTCATCTGTACAGTGCGTGTAATGTGTTTCCCTCAAGGGGTGAGGTGGTATGTTGAGGAGCTCAGCACAGTGCCTGGCGCATAATGAATGTCGGCTGTAATAAAGTTAGATCTGGAGTTAATTTCTTTGTTTAATGTAAACATTCAGTATTGACCTAGTGGTAGAGTTTTTCCAGCTCTTACAGGCACTTTGTGGGGGTGAAGAGTGGCCAGCTGAGGAGGTAGAGGGAGGGCATCCTGAAGGAGCTGCCTGCATCCAGGCTGGGCAGGGATTCACTGCTGGGAGTGGACAGGGCCTGCAGTGACCTGGTTGGAGGAGCGGCCCCACATTTCAGGAGTGGCCCTTACATTTGGGCTAAGCAATGTAGAAAAGCTGCGAGAGCCTTCCCAGGCCTCACGCTGAGGAGGATGGCACCCTTCCAGAAGGTGCTAGAAGGCTTTGGATATGTTTCTGTCCCAGAATGTCCAACTTTAAAAGTGAAACTGAGTGAAGAGTGGTCTCCCCATTAAAATGTGGGATGTTTTCCCGGTAGGGATGTGTGGGTGTCTAGTGAATAGGAATACAGAGCCCGCACCTTCTCACATTGCAGAGGAACCATCCCAGGGTTATCTGCGAGTCGGGGAGGAATGGAAAGGAGGGGCCCCACCTTAATGCAGATGAGAATCCTTAATTACGTAGGGGAATGTTCTGTCATTTTCTTTGTTATCCTTAAAAATATAAAATGAAAATCTTTTTTTTTTAAAGTAGCAAGAAATGAGCTCACTCTTAGGAACTCTGTCCCATGGTAACTCACGGACACCCATTTAATCAGGAGACCCCATCACTAGTGGTGGTCACAGATGCTTCAGGCTGAGCATAGAGCTCAGAGCGTCTTTGCTTTTCTCTTCTGTAAAGTTCGCCTTATCCCCGTGCGTTGAGCGGATCGCCAAGTCCCTGTTTCTGCCTTAGCTTGAAGAGCGGATTAGGTCCCCAGTGCTTTCTTTTCAGCCTCCGTCCAGTCTTTCCATCTGCCTGCAGGTAAATTTGATTCTCATACTGGACAGAGCAGCCGGGCAGTGAGAGTGGATATGCACGGCCCGCGAGCCCTGCCAAACTGCCCTCAGCAGGCCTTCCAGACCGTGTGAGCATCCGTGTCCCGGGCAGCACATGTGGTTCCTCCTAGGCTCCCCGGGTTTGCAGCCCCCATGCAGCTCACTTTGGGTAGGACCTTCAAGTGAGGGGTGGTCAGACTAGCCTTTTGGAAGGCCATTGTGACTAGCGTCCCACAGGCCTGCTTAGGTAAGCTCAGTACTTGTCCTGCAGTATTCCTGGAAATACCTGGAACCCCTAGCCAGCCAGGGTGAAACTCAAGTTCCCAAGAGCCATTAGGTCAGGACCTGAGTGTAGAGTGTCGGCTGCCAGTCACCAGTGGAACGGGATTCAGTGTGATGTGAGTGTAAAGAGACAAGCTTAGGCCATCAGCCTAAGAGGTGGAGATGGGGCCTGAGCCCAGGGGTCTCCCTCGGGTCCTGTCCTCTACACACCCCAGGAGCCTGGTTCTTACCACTCTCCCCAAGCCCTCTTGATGCTGCCTGATGACAGTGCTGGGGGCCTGGGGCCTCTGCAGGTCTGTCCACCCCAGAGGGTTCCTGCTGTGGAGGAAGGAGGTGGTGAGGTGACCGTGGAAGTGGGGATGTTGGAGAGCTGTGGCCCAGAGTGCAAAGGTGGGGAGGGGCGACAGGGCAGGGAGGGAACTTGCCCCAAGAAATATGGGCATCTGCTTGGTTTGTACTTCTCAAATTGGTTTCTATTTGGATTTTAGAGCTGTTCTTCCCAACACCCCCCCCCCCCCCCCCCCCCAAGGAACTTAAACTTTAAGTTGGAGAGCGGAGAGAGGAATGTGAAAGTCAGGAAAAAGCAGTGGGATGTTTAAAGGGACACAGTTGAGGAAAGTGTGGCTCCGTGGGGAGGAGGTGGGTTTTTGGTTTGCTTTTTGTAATTAGTTTGCAGATTGGGTTGATCTTAACGATAATGAACAAAACGGCCACCCCACCCAGACCAGTTCCCTGGCTTGTCCAGCAGCTGCAGAGGCGCCACTGGATTAGTTGGGGCGGGGCGCAGATTGGACAAGTCCCAGGGGTTCCAGGATCCCAAGGGCAGGTTTTCAAGCCCCAACCTCACCCTCAGTCCCAGATAGCTGTAACTCTCAGAGTTGGTTTATCTCCTGGGGAGCACCTCCAAAAATGACTAATTGGCGCCTTGAAACATCCTGCCTCGGGAGTTAATGAAATCGTGCTCTTCTGCGTGCCCATGTGACAGTAGCTGGAGAGCCTAGTTAACGCAAGTGCGGTCCCACAATTCCTTGCATCTGTAGTTGGGCAAAAAGGTCATTTGAACCTTGGTAATAAGATGTACTCGGATTCTTGCATTCTGGGAAGAGAACTTTGCTCCCAGACAGGGCATCCTGCACAGGTGTAATTTGTTGTATATTTTTGATGCATGTTGACCTGTAAATCCCTAAAATTCTTCATGGGATAACGCCCACCCTGGAGATTACTCAGGGCTGACTTTATAAGCAAAACGTAATTCCCCATCCTCTTCCCTTCATACTTCAAACTTTCTCTGAAGGATAATGAACTTCTGGGGCTGTTTTTTATGCATATGAGGTAAAATGCCATCCCCTTTTCAGAAGTGGAAATCATATTCTGTCCTCAAGAATGAAAAGAGATCAAGTACTTATTTCCGGTTTGTACTGTTTTGGGAATCAGACAGTCGTTCGGTCACGGGAGATTGAAGGAGGCCCTGCCTCTGGAAAGCATAGAGGGTGAGCGAGAGGAGGCATGTCCCTAAAGTTAGCCTTGCCCTTGAGCACAGATGTGGGGGAACCACAAAATGAGGAGCTCCTCACATGCCAGGCGTGGGCTGCGGGTACAGGAGCCTGTGCTGTGGGGGCGAGGCCTGGAGAGACTGCAGAGGGGCGGTGCCGAGGACTGGATCAGACCTCCGGCAGGAGGTGGGGAGGAGAGGCTGACGTTGGGGTTCTCTGAGTCTGGGCAGGAGGCATGCACAGCAAGCCCCAGGGGGCTACGTCTAGAGAGGGGGCCAGTCCTGCCCTGCGAGTCCTGCTGGGGCATATAGCCTTTAAATTCTAGTCCTCTTGTTTTCAGATATCTCTTAACCATCCCCTCCCTTCAAATGAAATCTTAAGAGGCCACCCAGTGTGCAAATTTAGAGCATAATTTTTGGGATGGGGGAGGCCTGATGTCACCACCTCTTCTCCTGGTGGCCCCCAGGAACCACTTAGTACTTATGACACCTTTTGAGGGTTTGGGGTTCTAGGGAGGTTTCTGAGGAGGAGAGTCACCAGTTCTCTAACCAGTCTGGATGTTTTCCACTCAGATTCTTCTGATAAGGAGGATGCCCTTGAGGAGGAAGATGAGGAGGAGGACGATGACGATGAGGAAGAGGAGGATGACTTGGAAGTTAAGGAAGAAAATGGTGTCTTAGTCCTAAAAGATGCAAACTTTGATAACTTTGTGGCTGACAAAGACACAGTGCTACTGGAGTTTTATGCTCCATGGTGAGGACCCACGTTCTGCTTCCGTCGGCTGGATGGACCAGGGGTTTCTCTGTGCTCGCATGCTTGACCTCTCACAGAGTCATCCAGATCTGGCAGGGTGGGAGTGTCTGCGTGCAGGAATTTGGCCCCTTGGTTCAGGAACACCAGGAGCACAGCATTCCGCAAGTGCATCGAGCATCCAATGAGCCAGCCCTCAGGGACCGCAGTCTCACTTGTTTCAGACTCTAGTAGTTTAAAATATGAATATGTCCTCTGATAGTTACAGCTCAGGCGGGGGGACCTTTAACAAGTTGTGATAACTTGGAGAACTGTGTCAGTGACAGACATGTCTCTTGTTACAGATTCTGCCCCCTACCCATCTCATGGCCACCCCACCTCCCTCCTCCTGCCAGTGGTCAGGCCAGTTGCCCAGTGCAGGCTTGGCCTGCGGCGTGGTTTCCAGTTAGGAAAGGCACACAGACCCTGGGGGAAGCAGAGCCGGGCGCCCCACTTCTTTTCTGGTCTCTCACCCTCACGGTGTGGCACCTTTCAGCGCGTGCGCCTTTCCCTCACCTCTCTTCTGCTGGGTTTTGTTCTTTTTTTGGGGGGGGGGGGGTGGAGGGAGAAGATTAGCCCTGATCTAACATCTGCCGCCAATCCTCCTCTTTTTGCTGAGCAAGACTGGCCCTGAGCTACCATCCGTGCCCATCTTCCTCTGCTTTATATGTGGGACACCTGCCACAGCATGACTTGCCAAGTGGTGCCATGTCCACACCCGGAATCCCAACCGGCAAACCCTGGGCTGCCGAAGCGGAACGTGTGCAAACTTAACCACTGTGCCAGTGGGCCAGCCCCATTTTGTTCGTTTTAAATCTCACAATCCCTTCTTTTCTTTTTTCTTCCTCCTGCCCTCCCTGGTTGACTTTGGAGACAAAATAGTCAAGATATACTTATGTCATTTGTCCAGTGCCTGCTGTTCAAGCATGGTACAGGGTGTCTTGCATAAAATATCTAAATAGTCCTTTGAACAGGTCTATGCCATTGTATTCCTATCTTATAGATCACCAGTTCTCAAACTTTTTGGTCTTAGGACCCCTTGACACTGGAAAATTGAGGACCCCAAATAGCTTTTTATGTGGGTCATGTTTATCAGTATTAACCATTAAACTGAGAAATAAAAAAGTATTAATTCATTTTTAAATCACAGTAACCCATTGCGTGTTAATGTCAGCATGCTGACATCATTGTCGTTCATGGAGCCTCTGGACAGCTCCACTGTACGCTTCTGAGAGAATGAGTGAAAAAGACAGAAAACGTCTTTTGTAGAGAGTTCTCACCACACAGACCCCCTGAAAGGGATCCCTGGGCCCAACTTTGAGAAACTTACAGATGGAAACCCTGGGGTTTGGAGATGTTAGAAGTCTGCCCAAGGCAGAGCTGGGATTCAGACCTCTATCTGATGTCCAGCTGCCTTGGCCTCCCTGTTGTGTTACATTGTGTCTCTCCTCTTAACTGGAAACATTTCTGGTCCTAATGCCACCGTTTTTTTGTGCATTGCTGGATTTAAGTCTCCTTAAGTTAACCTGCTGCTGCTTCCCTAAATCTAATTCTTAGGTGCGGACATTGCAAGCAGTTTGCTCCAGAATATGAAAAAATTGCCAGTACTTTGAAGGAGAATGACCCTCCCATTCCTGTCGCTAAGATCGATGCGACCTCGGAGTCGGCACTGGCGAGCAGGTTTGGTGTGAGTGGCTACCCGACCCTCAAGATCCTTAAGAAGGGGCAGGCTGTCGACTACGAGGGCTCCAGGACCCAGGAAGGTGAGTGGTACCTGAGCTGTTGGAGGAAGCTGGGGCCAGGACTCTCCTCCTGGAACGGAAAGTGAGGGGAGGGAGAATTTGGATAATAGAAAGGAAGACAAGCTGAGGGGACTAGGAGTGACCCCTGGGAGCGCCAGCTTCTGGGAATGTTTGAGGTAACTACGATCAAAATGAACTCGTCCTTGGGTAGGGGGATACCTTCCCATTTAAGACCATGAAACTCAGGGTCTAGAGCAGATGTGTTAAGAAATGACATAAGAGGCCAGGGTTCTTGGTGCTGTTCTAGAGCAGTGGTTCTTAATGTTTACCTTGCATCAGAGTCACCTGAAGGGCTCGTAGAGACAGATGGCTGAGCCCCATCCCCAGAGTTCTGATTCAGTAAGTCTCAGGTCAGGATCAGTAATTTGCATTTCTTATGAGCGAAGCTTCTTAAGTCCAAGGCTTGCCAAGGCTGCCAGTCCAGAGCCCTGCATTGAGAACCAGTAGTGTGGGACCCAGATGGTTCTCTAAAAGTAGGCCTAATGGATCCCTGCCTGGCTCACATTAGGCACTAAATAAATTTTTTTTTTTTACTTTTTTTTTTTTAATTGAGTTATTGATAGGTTACGATCTTGTGAAATTTCAATTGTACATTAATGTTTGTCGGTCATGTTGTAGGTGCACCACTTCACCCTTTGTGCCCACCCCCCACCCCACCTAGGCACTAAATAAATTTTATTAAATGAATGAACAAATAAAATTGTGGCATCTTTTGCATATCTCTTAATCACTGAGAAAAAAATTACTCGATGCTCCATTTTCCATTCCCAGTGTGGCATAGTGAGAACAGCACTGCACAGGGTTTGGGTCTTTATAGCTGTGAAATAGCGCTGTGTCCTGGACAAGGGCCTTCCCTTGCCAGGCCTCGGCTTCCCCATCCTCGGAACATGAGGTCACTCGGACTTGGTCCCCAAGTTTCCTTTGAGTTGGTGCGAGAGTCTGTCCTGTGATCCTCTGAGCGCTGGAACCGTTGTGGGTACGTGAAGAAGACATGATCACGACCATTAATACTTTCACATTGTATTTGTTGACTAGATAATGTGGTTTGGAATTCAAAGAGGTGGATAATCAATAGTCTTTCCACGCTGGCCCCACCCAGCTCCCCTCCAGTAAGGCGGCCGGTATAACACGCTTCTCCTGTGCCCTTCATGGATACTTTGTACACAGCAAAGCAGATACATCTATGTGTATAATTTTCACACAATTATTAGCATATCTTAAACACCATCTGCACCTTCATGATTTTACTTAACAAATTTGTTGTAGCTATATCAGTACATAAGGAACTTAATCTAAAAACATGCTGAAAGTTTACTGTTTAAAAGTAAATAGGCCTGTATATTTGGAGGTCTGTGCTCAACCTTTGACCTCTAGGGATGTGGCCCCATTTGGAATCTTGAGAGCAGTACTGGCCAAAGTGGGCTCCTCGGGCAGTCGGCCCCCCAAGTGCGTGTTAACAAATGGGCCTGTTCCGCGTTCGCTGACTCGGCCTCGGGCGTGGGCTGGGGCAGGCACCTGACCTGTGGATGCCGTGGAGGTGCTGCTGGTGCTCGCTTCGTCTGAAAGCTTGTCATTCGCAGGCATGGTTCTCAGACCTGGCTCCTTGGGTTCCACTGCAAAAAAGGGGACATTTTTAAAAGTTTGCCACCACTGCTCCTAAGAACCACTTGGAAAGTGCTTTGTGAGAGTATGTTCTGTGTCCTGCTCCCACCATTGATTCCTGCTCTGGGGACCAAAGCCACAAACGGACCTTTTTCTCATGGCTTCCCAGGTGATGCTGGTGCAGCTCAAGCCATGGGGGAGCTGCTCCTCTTGTCCATTTTTCTCCATTTTCACATGCATTTTACCATGATGAAATATGCTGGTGCTGAGTGTGCATGACTGAATGCGTATATATTTGCACATGCAGAGGGGAGACCCCCCATGACTATTGCCGGGCCTGTGTGGTCCAGGCACTGGGGTGCCCCCTCGGGGTTCACTTGCAGTTAGTACCGTGGTCCGTAAGAACGGAGTCTCACCCATCAGGTTGGTTGTGGTCCGTAGAGAAGTCTGCAGGTTTGTGCAAGGCAGTGGACCTTCTGACTCCTACCTGTGGCCTCAGAACTGCAGAGTGGCCCTGGCTAGAGATGCTATTGGACTTCAGGAACTCAAATGTTCCCTCTTCTCCTGTGTCATTTCCCCCCCACCCCCACCCTTTTCTCTCTTCACCCCTCCCCACCTGCCTCTGGAGTGAGGTGAGTGCCCACTGTCTTTGGGTCTGCCTATGCTCAGTCTTTTTGGGTTTCTTTCAGAAATTGTTGCCAAGGTCAAAGAGATCTCCCAGCCTAACTGGACACCTCCCCCAGAAGTCACGCTTGTGCTGACTAAAGACAACTTCGATGAAGTGGTGAACGATGCAGACATCATTCTTGTGGAGTTTTATGCCCCATGGTAAGATGGTGTCGCTCTCACATTATTCGGATTTTGATCGGCCCTGTACTGTGCGCGGTACCCTAGCAGGCACTGGGCGGGCGTGTCAGAGGCAGACCCCTGCACGAGGCAGAGGTGGCTGAAAACCAAGGTGTGCAAAGGGTGGAGTGGAGCTGCTCAGTGTCCGGGCAGGGGTGGGTGGTCCTGTGCAGTCTTCTCCCATGGCATAGGATGAGGCTAAACAGAGAACGGGAGTGTCGAGCAGAGTGAAGCCCACGTGTCCACATAAGGGGGCTGCCGGGTGATCCCGGGCCCCTCAAGGCTGGAGGACACCACTGTGCACCAGGCCTGTGCCTGCCTAGATCACCTTTGTCACTGCACACCTGCGAGTGCGGGGGAAGTGTCGCTGTGAAAGCACTCTGACAGCCATGACTCGCAGTGGGAGCTGGCGCTGTTTCCTATCCTGCAAGACATCGAAGTGCTGCTCTGAAAGTTTGTCCGGCCGTGATAAGGAGGAAAGAGCAGAGCTGCCGCAACAGCAGGTGGGGTGGTGGCAGCTGGCCGCCTCGTGCTGCCTGTCCCAGACTGTAGTCGGGGCCTTGATGCCTCCCTCCCGAGGTGTTTGAACCATGGTTTCCTCTGTCTTCATCTTTGCTCATCGCTGTTCCAGAGTGAATCTCGGAAGATGACCCCCAGCCTTGCTTCACTCCTGAGACGTGTCCCCTTCTCACGCCGGAGCCTGTGGTTTCCACAGCTGTCCTGCCGTCTGTCCCTCTGCTCACCTGTCTCCTTTGGCCTCTTGTGCTCCCAGATCCTCCATTACAACCTGTGCCTCTTGATGCTGCCCAGCCTCTCCACAACCCCCAATCTCAGACTTTAGCTCTGGGAGGAGATAAGCAGCAGAGAGCCTGGCTGGTGGGGGCCCCGCCTCCACTCGCCCCCAAAAGAGCCCTTGTTTGTTTGGGTGCAGTGGCCCCAGGATATGGTTAGGATTGGAGAAGACACAATCCCTTAACCCAAGCTTATGGCCCACTCCCTGCCAGAAAATAGGAGCCCCCAGTGCTGCAGAGGAGTCAGGCCAGTCCCTTAGCGTTTGTGAGGGATGTGGCTGCATGACTGCCACATACACAGGTATCATAGCCAGTTCTGGCAGTCAGATAATGAGTGATGACAGAGCTTGTCGAAGAGGGGAAAGCAGAAATTATTGGAGTGGAACATGCAGGAGAAGGAATCCAAAGGACCGAGGTGGGGTGAGGGGAGGACCGGGGGAAGGAAGAGGCCAAAAACAAAGGCAGTGGCAGACAGTGACTACTCCTTGAGCGCGGCTTAGGGGCAGAGGTGTTGCTGTTTGAGGAGGGAAGGAGGCCTGAGCAGTTGGAGTAGACGGAGCCGGGCAAAGCAGGCTGTTTTCAAGGGAGATGTGCCTGTGGCTGGTGGTCCAGGAGGCTGTCAGCCTTCCCAAGGAACAGCCCCAGGGGCCGTGTATTATTATCTTGGTGAATTCACCATGGATCAGCTAGTGGTTCTGATTCTTGAGCAGGCTTGGTGTTTGTCAGGATGGGCAGCGTAGACCAAAATCGGGAATATGACCATGGGGCAAACAGGCGTGACCCCAGGTGGCGTGTGCTCTGTGACAAAGCCCCAAAGCTCTGGATCCTGCCGCAGAAGACGCTGTGCTTGGTCGTCCTTGGGCCTGCACACGGGAGAAGGAAGGGAACACCATGGTGCATGTGGGGGGCGGGTAGGCCTGTGGCGCCCTTGCAGCCCTCCTCCGAGGTTTTTGCTTCAAGAGGGGCCCGTTGTGGGGCCGGGGGGTGTTGAAGGAAGAGCAGCAGCACTGTGACGCCTCGCTGCGTGGGCCCATTGTGGAGCGTAAACGTGTGACACCCTGAGCTGGGTCAGCGGGCCACTTCCTCACATCGGTGCTCAGTACATGCCTCGAGTGCAGATTCTTCCTCTTTCTATTACAGCAGGGGAACAGTTATCCTTTTACCTGCGAATGGTGCGCATATTCCAGGAGGCAGCCTTTAGTTCACCTGGGGGTCCTGAGGACCTTGACTAGACAGGGTTTTGTTTTTGCTCAGTACTGAAGCCCCCGGCTTGCCATGCCAGGCTGGATGTGGTCCACAGGCTCTTGTTGGACAGAGGCATTCTAGGTTATCTCAGTTCCGAGGTCTCTGGACTCATGCCTCCTCCTGCCCTGGTTGGTTGGTGTCAGTGAGGGTTTGTCATCGCTATTCCATCTGTCCTCCATGCTTTCGTTATGTTATGACTTTAGTCCACCGTCCCTCGCCTCACGCCTCCTTTAACAGGCTAGTGTCAACTTCCTACCTGTCCCTTGTGTCCCAGATCAACTGTCACATCCTGTATGAAGCCATCCTCCTTATCTATCCCAACTCTCCAACCAAGAAAATCTCCCCTCTTAGGACATTGTCTGTCTTGGCCTTTCTTCTGTCTTACCCCACACCCCAGTCACACTCCTGTCTGCACCTGTGTTGCCTGTGAGCGTGTGTACACACACACACACCCCATGTGACTGCCACAGGAGGAAGCGATGTCATGCTGGCCTCTCCAGGGGCCTGGCTCAGCGCCCTCACCTAGGAGACATTCAGAGCTTGGCTGGATCTAAGCAAATTGCTCAGGAATGCAAGTTGGATCGTTTCCTCATTTAGCTGCGAGGCTGTGTCCATGCTAGAACAGCCCCTGACAGAACTGGCTTCCTCTTGCAGGTGTGGACACTGCAAGAAACTGGCCCCCGAGTATGAGAAGGCCGCCAAGGAGCTGAGCAAGCGCTCTCCCCCAATCCCCCTGGCGAAGGTTGATGCCACTGCAGAAACAGACCTGGCCAAGAGGTTTGATGTCTCTGGCTACCCCACCCTGAAAATCTTCCGCAAGGGAAAGCCTTTTGATTACAACGGCCCACGGGAAAAATACGGTACAGTGGCTTCTTCCTCCTACCTTGGCGGGAAGGGGAGGCTCCCTGGCTGATGTGGGCAGCGGGCAGAGCCGCAGCAGAGCGCCCTGGAACCCTGGGCCCCTCCTCAAGTGAACCTCTGCTCCCAGGGATCATTGACTACATGATCGAGCAGTCTGGGCCGCCTTCCAAGGAGATTCAGGCCCTGAAGCAGGTCCAGGAGTTCCTGAAGGATGGAGATGATGTCATCATCATTGGGGTCTTTAAGGCAGAGAGTGACCCAGCCTACCAGCAGTACCAGGATGCTGGTAAGTAGTGGCTCTCTGGGCTGGACAAAATGCATGGGTCCTGGCCATCTGTCTGAGATTGCTGGGGAGTCTGCTGCTTCTGCATAAAACTCCTGGGTTTGGGGCCGGCCTAGTGGTGCAGCGGTTAAGTTCACACGTTCTGCTTTGGTGGCCCGTGATCTGCCAGTTTGGTTCCCGGGTGCGGACATGGCACCGCTTGGCAAGCCGTGCTGTGGTAGATGTCCCACATATAAAGTAGAGGAAGATGGGCACAGATGTTAGCTCAGGCCAGTCTTCCTCAGCAAAAAGAGGAGAATTGGTGGCAGATGTTAGCTCAGGGCTAATCTTCCTCAAAAACAAAACAAAACAAAACCCTGGGGCGTTGATTTAGGGGATGGCTTGATGGAAGAACTGAGATGGCATCAGTGGGAACATGCTTTCCTTTCTGGGGTTGAGGTTGGAGGTTAGTTCCCTGTGGCCTTGATTACCTATGGGCGATATGATCTCGTACTAAATAGCTGCGCCATCTCCCTTCTGGCCTCTGAGAGGAGGGGAGGTCATCCAAGTTCATTGTCTACCTTCTTCCCCTTCCCAGAGCCCCTCTGCAAGGGGAGGGTCTTGACCAGAAAGTTCTGAATCAGACCCAGGTTGGAGTCCTGGCTCTGGCACTTCTTAGCACTGTGACCACAGGCAGTGGCTTGATCACTCTGGCGTTCTCACGTCCAGCATGATGATCTTTTCTTCGCTGAGAGGTGGTTAGGTTAATTGAGTATGTATGTAAGTGTAATGTAATGTAAATGAATGTAAATGAAGCGCCTAGCCAAGTGCCTGGTAATCCTAAGTACCCAGTGAATGCTGGTTTAGCTCGTCTGAGAAGTGACATTGTGATGAACAGCTGTCAGTAGTGGTGTTCTTTGGGGCAGGGGTCCTTGCCGTCCTGGGGGCCCTGGGTTATGAGTGGGAGACGGCTATTTGAGGAACACTCAGGGTCCTCTTCATCCTCATCAGCTCCTTCCTAGCGCCCTCCCCCCTCACCCCGTGTTCACACGTACCTTCGCTCAGTTTCCTACTTCAAAGTGGTAATTATAATCTGTTCAATGCACTGCTGGCCACTTCGTGCTAATGTCTGCACTACACAGTAACAATTGTGCGTATGTCAGATGCAGATTTGCGTGGTGACACTTAGGGTAGAGCTAAATTCCATTCCCCTGTCCAACATGAGACCTGAGGGCCTTCTTCCGTCTTTATTGATTAGGTAACCTTGTCATCCACTGGTAACCAGTCAGGAAGAAGCTTGAGGGGGCCTGCCCAGGGCCATGTCTGGGTGCAAGTCTCACGCTGTGTGGATGTAAATCCCCGGGGGTCCGTGTTAGGATGCAGGATCGGGTGCAGTAGGGCCGGGTGGGCCCGGGTACTGCCCGTGCTTCGGGTCTGGGCACCACACTTCGCGTGTGACTCCCACGTGGCTCGGTCGGTCGGGTTAGGCAGCAGGCAGGGGTGAGAGTCACTGGGCCTGGTATGCCCGCCTGTTCACCGTGGACTGCGTGGAAGGAGCCAGAGACGGCCCCAGGGGTGCGAGTCCGTCTATGAGAGGCTGTGAACGTGGGGGGTAATGAAGGTCTTGAGGCGATTGACCCACGGCCAGCTGATGACAAATGCCTGGGGCACGTGGAGGTTCAGAACAGGAGTGGGAGACTGGCCTGCGAGTGAGTGCCTTCTGGAGGGGCTGCCTTATTTAATCTTCACGGCGCTCTGTGACGTGGACTCTCATGTTTCCACAGAGGAGGCATGGGGAGGTGAATAGCTAACATGCCTGAAGTCACACAGTGAGGTCAAAATTATGCTTTGAATCCAAGTCTGTCTGATTCCGAAAGCCATGAGCTTGTCCAGGCCACTCCCTACCTCTCCCAAAACAGGTGGTGTACTGTCTCAGCCGTGTGTTCCTGTAACCCAGTTGGGAGGCCCGCCTGCAGGGGTGGGGTGGCACCTCTGGGGTCTCACCCAGTGTGTGGATCGCACACTCAGCTCAGGATGGGTCTGCATGCCTCAGCAAGGCCAGAGCGGAGGGACTGAGTGCGTTCGCCAGGGGGATCTAGGGCAGGGGTGCCCTCGGCCAGATCGGGCCCCATCTGGTTTTCTAAGTGTCATTGGAGCGCAGCCCCACACGCTGCTTTACGCATTGTGTAGCTGCTTTCACACTGCGGCACAGAGTTGAGTGGTTGGGACGGTGCGGCCTGCAGAGCTGGGGATATTTACTGTCTGATATTTATTGATGCTTTCCAGAAAGTTTGCTAGTCCCTGTTTTAGCATATCCTCAGTCAGTGTGGGGTTTCATCTTGGGAGTTTTTAAATAAAAGTGTCCATACAGCAAAAGAATGGCAGCCCACAGACAGGCTGCCCACCAACTCTAGGAGGAGAGGTGGCCCCCCTGGGGAGGGTGCGATGCTCACTCGTTCTTGTGACAGACGCTGTCTGAGGTTAATGTGCTTCTCAGCACTGGAGGCGGCAGTTGACCGTAGCTCCTGGCAAATTAGCTCTAAGTTCTTCTGTGAACATTCAGTTTGTAGGTTTTTGTTTTGCTTTGTTTTGTACAAATTCCAGTGTAGAGTATTTAAGGCATTACATCTTTACCAAGTTTTAAAATCCAAACTCCCTTCAAGCATTTAGGCTCTAGTGGTGCCCGCACAGCATTCTCCATGGTAATGACACTGTTTTTAGGGCATTTGCTTTGCCTGAGAATGGATAATGAGTTAAACCTAGGTCGTGCAAGCAACTTAATAAATTGTATCTCGATCCCTCTGTTCATTTCTCAGCTAACAACCTGAGAGAAGACTACAAATTCCACCACACTTTCAGCACTGAAATAGCGAAGTTCTTGAAAGTCTCCCCCGGGAAGTTGGTCGTTATGCAGCCTGAGAAATTCCAATCCAAATACGAGCCCAGGAGCAATGTGCTGGACATCCAGGTGAGTGCAGGCTCTCTGCACCGGCCAGGCCACAATGCCAGCGCCTCCAAAGTGCCAGCCCCTGGGCATCCGACTGTCATGAAGACGCCGGCAGAGCCACTGCTGGGGTTTTAAAGCATGGAGATTTCGCTCCGGGCTGCAGGCACGTAGGGTCTGGAGTGCCTTCCGCGGCCCCTGGTGAGGGCATAGGTTCCTGGAAGGCTGAGGATGGGAACACAGCCAGCAGGGTGGCCCGTGGTGTATTGGAGAGACTGGGGGGCTCCCACACACCTGGTGGGTCTTGGGGCAAAGTCCTGGCAGAGCTCTGCCCACTTTTGCAGAGAGTTGCTGCCACTCTTCCTGTGTCCTGGCAGGCAGCACCGCCCCTCCCGTAGGTGCCCCCCATGCTGTGGGTCTTGCCTGCATCTCTGCTGTTGCTCCTGCCAGGACATGCTGCTTGCTCAGAGGTCTGCCTCATTTGCCAATAGGCTGCAGAGCCATGGCCAGCCTCTCTGTTCACTGGATGAAGCTGTGGAGCATGGCACATGGGTGTGGCCTTCTTTTCTCTCCACCCTCATCTTCCTGAAGGGTGTGACACTCTCACCTTCAGAAGGGCAGAGGGAGTTCCTAGTCCGGCATGAGCCTGGATCCACAGGGGCCCGTGCTTCAGTGAATAGATCTTCAGATTTGAAAGAAACCTTAGATCTCAAGTGCAGAGTTTTTGTTTGGTGGAGACTGGATGCAGAGAAATGAGCTGTCTCAACCTGAGTCCCACAGCCACTTAGGAGCAGACCGAGGGGAAAATACAGGTGTCCTTGTTCCTGGGCAAGCACTGCTCCCGGGGTGCCATGACCGGCTCCGTTTGGGCCAGAGCTCACAGGACCTGGAGGAGGTGGTGCCTGTCGGAGGGCAGGGCAGGGTGAGCTGCGCCTCCTCACTTGAGTCCTCTGGGCGTGCAGCGCAGAGAGCAGCCATGCCCCTGCTGATGTGTTCTTGTGACCAGGGAACACGGCGTGGCCCTGGAGAGACCGCCCTAAGCTTTCTGAGCCCGGGTCTTTAGTGCCCTCGCCCCTTCTCAGAGTCTCCCGTGCGTCCCCGTCTGTCTGCTGCTGCTCAGGCTCGGGGCCCCTCGCCTCTGCCCTGGATGTATGGTGGCTGCCGTATCTCCTCTCCTCCAGCTTCTCTTCTTTCATCCTCAGATACTGACGCGGGGTCCAAAGAGGGACCCGGATGAGCTTGGGGGGCTGCAGACCTTGGGAAGTCTGGCAAGTTCTGTGTGGTATGCAGGTTCCCAGGAAAAGGGGGTCTGTAGCTTTCAATAGATTCTTGAAGGGGTCCTTGACCCCAAAAAGGTTAAGAGTCACACAGTCTAGACTATTATACATCCCTACCACTGTACTCTTTTTTAAATTTTAGGGGCTGGACTGGTGGCCAAGTGGTTAAGTTCGCACGCTTGGCTCCAGCGGCCCGGGGTTTCGCCAGTGCAGATCCTGGGCACAGATGTGGCACCGCTCATCAGGCCACTTTGAGGCAGCGTCCCATATGCCACAACTAGGAGGACACACAACTAAAATATACAGCTATGTACTGGGGGGATTTAGGGAGAAAAAGCAGGAAAAAAAAATTTTAAATAGATGGATATTATTTATATGCCACCTTTGTTCCAAAAATTGTTCAAGGCTGCTTTGTAAAAATTCACACAACACAGTAAATGCAACTTAAAACAAAGTGGATTTAGCAGTGAGGATACAGAGAAGACCAGGCAAGATAGCTGAGAGGAAGCCGAGTATCGAGTCCGCACATGCAGCACTGCTGAGAGATGAGGAGTCTGTCTGCCTGCAGGACGTGGGGAGGCGGCCCTGGCCTGAGTTCACACTGAGGCCACAGGATGTGAGTGCTCGGCTCTGGAGCAGGTGTGCCCTGGTGTCACTCCACCTTACCCTGGAGTCCGCCTTCTGAGTGATGTTCAGTCCTGAGCTGTCAGTGCCACCTGGCCCCCTGCAGCCCTCCTTGTTCACGTTTCTAGCACTTTCCTCCCTTCCTCCCCCACCCAGTGCTCTGGGACCAGACCCTCTGCACCTTGTCTCCTGCCTCATTCCTGCCGCTTCCCCCGTTGGAGTGCCTCCTGCTCCCTCCCAGCTGGCAAGTCCTGCCCGTCCTCCAGTGCCACACAGGGCCTTCTCCCTGACTGTCCCATCCAGATGGGACATGGGCCCTGGGGGAAGAGGCAGTGGTCATCCACTCTTTCCTAGCTGTACGAAGTAGGGCGAGCAGCTTAACCGTGGACATCAGTTCCCTCACCTGTAAAGTGAGACAGCAGTGTCCACCTCTGGTGTTGAGGCTGGGGTCTGGAGGGCCTGGCTCAAGTCCTGACTTAGTGGGAGCCCTTGGGAGCCCTCTGTGTCCAGGGCACTCTGCCTGTCCCGCAGGGCAGTCATCCCACCTCTGCTGACAGCCTGAGCTCTCGATATGTCCCCGAGCAACTGCCACCACGTCAAGCCGGTCACAGATGCTGCGTAAATGTCAGGGTTGGCTTCATTTCACTTGGAAAACACCTGGAAAGCCTCATGAGCCAGCCTTAAGAGCCACCATTGTTGAGCCTGACCAAGGACAACTGCCTGGGGTCCAGACCCAGCTGAGCTTCCTGCACCGCAGCCTTCCAGCTCCATCTCGGGAGGGATGGCCTCGGGTGGGGCAGTGTCCCCAGCTGCATGGCTCTGTCCGGCTCTGTCTGGCCCCACATTCCTCCCCAAGGCCACCTCGTGTTTTGGTGTCGGGGGTAGTTGAGAGTGTGGTTTCTCAAGGCAGAACGCAAAGCCTCAGTGGCTCCTTACAGCTGTGTACACTGGGGGCTCCCTTACCTCCCTGTGCTGCGATCTTGTAAAACATCCCTGATGGGGCTGCTGTGAGCATCAGCTGAGGGGAAGATGGAACGTGCCACTCAGGTCAGCCACGTTAACAGCTGCTGTCATCCGCAGCCAGGCCTTCCTCCAGCAGTTTCTGATTGACGTTGACAGTGAGCCCAGCCCTAGGGGAAGGGTACCTGGCATCTGCAGTTGCCTGGGAAGCTCACTTCAGGTTCTCTGGAGGAGAAGGAGCCCTAAAAGACAGCAGGGAATTACTGGGGTGTGCTCGAGTGGGGCAAGCCCAGAGCGTCTCCTCCTGTGCCATGTCCCTTCAGAGAAGATGTCTGTACTCATTAACAGTGACAGTGAAAGGT
Source organism: Equus quagga (assembly GCF_021613505.1). NCBI lineage: Eukaryota > Metazoa > Chordata > Mammalia > Perissodactyla > Equidae > Equus > Equus quagga. The sequence continues at coordinate 125,393,325 of NC_060274.1, read as the reverse complement.
GGGAGTGTTTTGTTGGGCGCTCCTCACCTGTCCCCTCTTTGAGGCAGGGCTCCACGGAGGGATCAGCCATCAAGGACCACGTGTTGAAGCACTCCTTGCCCCTGGTGGGCCACCGCAAGACCTCCAACGACGCCAAGCGGTACACCCGGCGCCCCCTGGTGGTCGTCTACTACAGTGTGGACTTCGGCTTTGATTACAGAGCTGGTGAGGGACCCCCAGGGCCTGTCTCGCGGGTGGGACACTGGGAATCCTGCCCCCAGACCCTTGTGGTTTGGTGGCTGGGTGTGTTTTTTATTTACGCCTCAGGGTCGTTTTCCATTTGTGCTGTGTAGCTAGCCTTTTCGTTCCCTTTTGAGTAGGAGGGGAGCTCAGAGTAGAGACCAGCACCCTCTTGGAGATGAGGCAGCCGAGAGTTGGAGATGGGCGGAGGCTGCAGAGCTAGCACTAGACCAGCCCTGACTCCCAGGCAGGCGGGGCTTATGCCACTGGGCACAGACCCCATCACAAAGGTGGCATTTTTTAGAAGTGCTTATCTCTAATTGAGGCTTGAGCCTTGTCAGAGGATATGAGCGACAGAATCTTGAAAGTGACCTCTTCGGCTGAGCCAAGACTGGAGCTGCTTCCCTGCTCAGCTCAGCCCTGGTCCCGTTTCAGCCACTCAGTTTTGGCGGAACAAAGTCCTGGAGGTGGCCAAGGACTTCCCCGAGTACACCTTTGCTGTGGCTGACGAGGACGACTTTGCCACGGAGGTGAAGGACCTGGGGCTCAGCGAGAGCGGGGAGGACGTCAACGCAGCCATCCTGGACGAGAGCGGCCGCAAGTTTGCCATGGAGCCCGAGGAGTTTGACTCTGACACCCTCCGCGAGTTTGTCACAGCTTTCAAAAAAGGTGAGCGACAGCCAGGCCTCCCCTCGGGGCCCCCTCTGCTTCCTCTCCGCAGGGGGCTGGGCAGGCACGACACCTGGCCCCCCAGGTTTTCCTCCTGGACGTGAGGGACGGGAGGGTAGAGACGGAGAATCTCCATCCTTTGCTGTCTCTTTTTTTTTTTTAATAGAAAGATGACAGGTGTCTTAGAAATTTCAAGAAGGCTAATTTTTAAAATATTTAAAGTAGAACAGGCTCCTGGACTTTAGAAATAAATTGTCTGTGTGTGTAGAAAACTTGCTACGGGGCTGTACACAGAATGTTTTTTCCATCTGGTTGAGCGCATGGTCCCAGTTCTCCAGTGCTGGCAGGTGGTGGCCGTCGTCTCGCTGTTTGCCAGGATGCTCAGTGCTTCTCCCCACTGTGGCTTTCTGGGCCCCGGGTGCCGGCTCTCCCAGCAACCCTTCTACACCGGCAGCATCTCTCTTGTGACAGCCTCACTGAACAGGACCCAGAGGCCCAACACAGCCGGGTGAGGCCCACCTGCACCCTCTCTGGCCTTTGCTGGGACCGGGAAAGTAGAAGATTTGAGGAAACCATAGAGAGAATTACGTTGCCTGTTGTTGGGGGTGGGGTTTTGGAGACAAGGCCTTGCCCGGCCCTGGGAGCGTTTGACTTGCCCCATCCTCCTGCACATCAGGTGGGCCTCACTGCCTGGTCCAGTCGGAGCCACCAGGGTCCCAGACCTTCTCAGCACTCATGCCCCTCCCCTGCTTGCTTTCCTTGGCAGGAAAATTGAAGCCGGTCATCAAATCCCAGCCGGTGCCCAAGAACAACAAGGGGCCTGTCAAGGTCGTGGTGGGGAAGACCTTTGACTCCATCGTGATGGACCCCAAGAAGGACGTCCTCATTGAGTTCTACGCGCCCTGGTGTGGGCACTGCAAGCAGCTGGAGCCCGTGTACACTGCCCTAGGCAAGAAGTACAAGAGCCACAAGAATCTGGTCATTGCCAAGATGGATGCCACTGCCAACGACGTCACCAATGACCGCTACAAAGTGGAGGGCTTTCCCACCATCTATTTTGCCCCCAGTGGGGACAAAAAGAACCCAATTAAATTTGAGGACGGGGACAGAGATCTGGAGCATTTGAGCAAGTTTATAGAAGAACATGCCAGAAAACTGAGTAGGACCAGGGAAGAACTTTGAAGGCCATGGGGTCTGCGGAGGGCGGGAGGGACCAGGGACATTGTAGCTTCCAGCAGCCAGCGCTAGAACCCCAGCGAGCCACCCAGCTGATGGGTTAGCGCAAGGGCAGTATCTCTTTGGGTTTTTGTTTCTTTTTCTAAAAAATTTTTTATACCCTGATATTTCACTTCATGCTCTGAATACTGAATAGATAAGAATGACTCAATAGATTAGTCCAGATTTTTACAGAGGATATATCTATTTTTATCATTATTTGGGGTTTGATTTTTTTTTTAACCTTCCACTTTCTTTAATATATTTCTTCAAAGCAGATAAATTGAATCTCTTCTGTGTGAATTTTTTTTTATTTAAAATTTTAAAAAAACCTTTGCCAAATCATGTTGATTTTTGCCTTTTATTTTATCATCGTCTGAGGAATTAGTAGGTGAAGAAGATTTGACTGTTGATGTGCTTTAGCTTTTGTTGCTTTCTGTTGTGGCACCAAGTGAGACCTGTCGCCAAGCCCCTACCCAAGGATGACATTTCAGCCCGATCTCTGAGTCGCACCTGGTCCAGAGAGAAGCACCGTCTCTGTGCAGGACTGGGCATCGCCGTGCCTTCTCTTTTCAAACCAAGGACTGCAGGGTGAGGAGCGTTTCTCAGGTCTCCTAGACCCTTCGAGTCAGGTTCCAAGGCTCGTTCATGGAGAGAGCCACCCACCTGTGGCAGGCAGCCTCGCTTCTTCAGAGTCAACATTGCCGGAGGAGAGATGACCTAGGCACAGGTGGATACTTGAGGGTCATGGAAAAGATAGGGAAGGCTGTCATGATGGAATAAAGAAATTATTGAAAATTAACCTGCCCAGCTGTGTCAGAGAACATCCGCTCCGCCCCAGAGCCTTGGTTGAGTTGAAGATGGAGAGGCTGAGCTGGGCCGGGTGAGGAGGACGCTCTGTCCTGCAGAATGCAAGTCACCTCACCCAACCCCTGAACGTCCGCGCACTGGGGTGTCATCCTGACCTAGCTGGGGGGCATCCGTGTCTCAGCTCTTGGTTGTGTGGAGGTGGGCAGTGGCACATTCTGTTGGGATAGGGTAGGGATAGAGGACAAGGAGCCTGCCCTGAGCACTTCTGGGGGCTGGAGGAGGGGATAGGACAGGGCGAGAAGCTGGCCCAGCCCTCACTCAGGCTCTGGGGGATTCGTGTGATGTCCGCTCCATTCCAAGAGTTGATTCACCGAGATGTGCCGCCTCCCCCTCCCCTCCCCCGCCACTCACTCCTAGTTTTGATTGAAAGAAAAGTGCTGAGGTTGAAGTTTCTTGAGCTGGTGGCAGTTCTTTCAGCAGTGACCGGTGTGGGTGTGGCAGGGGTTGGGTGCGGGGCAGGAAGCAGGTGTCACGGGAAGGGGCAGCATAGGTGGGTCTTTCCAAATGATCTGCTTTAAAGTTGAGTCTGGCCAAGGTGGACTGGGAATTATGGGTGGGCGATGGTGTCTGGTAAGTTCTCAGTCTCCAGTGTGACAAAGCCTCCTACACCCTCGGTGTCCTTTTCCATCAGGAGGACACGTGGGCCTCCCCCTCAGGGACTTGATCTCAGAAAGCTCACAGGAGTGAGTGAGTGTGGGGCTTGAAGGCGTTTTCTACAACCGAGAGGCATGCTCCTCCAGCACCACCTGGAGAACAAAGTGGTTCCTCCCCTGGGGCCTCCAGTCTAGTCAGGGAGACATCACACACACACACAAACCCACCCCCCAGGAGGAAGAGACCTGGGCACCAGGAGAGAGTAACAGCATGGCTTTCTTTGAACTGAGATGACCTGGAAAGCCCCTCTTTCTGAAGCGACATCTGAGCTGAGACCCAAGGATGGGTTGGCTTGAACCCGCAAAGGATAGGACTAAGTCTGGCTTCTCAGTGTAGTTCCAGGACCTGCAGCTCTGGCACTCCCTGGGCGTTTGTCAGAAATGTGGAGTCGCAGGCTGCGCCCCAGACCTGCTAAATCAGAATCCGCGCTTTAGGAAGATCTCTGGAGATTCATAAGCACATTGGAGTTTGAGAAACACCAGACAAAGGCTCTGAGGCAGAAGTCAAAGTGTATCCTCTTCTGAAATAATCTGGAAACCAGGTTGCCCAAGAGAGTATCTTACCTGAGTTAACTCCTCCTATATTGACTATGAAAAGCAGACCCCCTACCTCTGTGGAAGAATTTACCCCAGACTGATTAGGGAGCTTGTAGACAGGTAAAGCAGACAGGCAGCAAATCGATTCCAGTCTGGTGTGGACACAGCCGTGGTGACAAGTGCAGGGGTGTGGAGGCTGGAGCAGCCCTTTGGAGAGGCTGACCTGGGAGCCAAAGGAGGAGGGGGGAGGGGTACACTTTCCAAGGCATAGCAGATGCAAGGGGACGGAGGCATCCGACTGCGGGGTAACTGGAAAACCACAGAGGGAAGCAGTGGAGGTGAGAGGTGGGAGTTGAGGCTGGAAGAGGTTGGGCCAGATGTGGGGGTCCTTTTGCAGTAAGTCAAGAATTTGACCTTATTCAAGAACTTTGTGAGGAACCATTGATGGTTTTAAGCAGGGAAGTGACATCGTCAGGTTGAGATTTTTACAATACCAGTTAACAGTTGGGACCTTAGCAAAAGCCAGACCCTGTGTTCAGGAGTTTGCCAGGTTATCCCGTTAAAGTGATCTGTGGGGCGAGAACTACTGTGTTCATTTTACAGCTGAAGAAAGGAGTGGGGAGGGGTCAGCCAGCCCCAGGGCAGGTGTCTGCAAATGCAGAGCTGGGGTTTGAACGCAGGCCCCTCAGTCCCTGTTCTGTTGCCTCTCCCTTGTAGAAAACCCAGTCTGGCAGCAGGGGTGTGAGGGGCCAGCTGCATTTTGAGTATTAAATGGGCTCCAGCAGGCTAAAGGGGCGGGGTCGCCAGGACTCGGGCTGATGGGAAAGTGAGGGTGGGTGAGTGGACCTGAGAAGTCTGGTATGACATCCAGGTTTCTGAATTGAGTTTTTGTTATCAATTATGAAACTCCTCAAGCATACAAAAAATGTAAAGAAAAGTATAACCAACGCCCTAAACTCATCAGCCACCTACAACAGTTAGCAAAATTTTGATACATTTTCTGTATCTGTCTGTCCTCCCTTCTTTAATGACGCATCCAAGACATCCAAGACATGTCGTTACCGCCCTGCATACTTGAGTTTGCGTTTTCCTGCAGAACCGCAGTGCCTTGTCACCCCTACCAAAATAAACAGTAATTCATCTCGGACCCAGTCTGTAGTCAGATTTCCCTAGCTCTCTCAAAAGTGTCGTTCTATAGTTGATCAGCGAGCGGTGCCTGCCCTTGGGCTTTGTCTCCAGTCCTGCTCCAGAGTGGCTCCTGTCAGCTCTTCTTTCCGCCAACAGCTTGACCCACTGCAGACACAACGACAAGGGACCAGTTGGATAGGTAGAGTTGTGTTTTGTACACGCATGAGGAACGGCCAGTTGTCGCCACCTCGGTGGTGTGTCCAGGGGGGATACCGAGACCTGGAGGGACTGAGTGCAGAACACAGCACCAGATCTTACCAGACTGATAATAGGTGCCATCGACTGGGTGTCCACTAGGTATCAGGGACCTGGCGTATGTTATTAATCAAAGCTTTAATCCAAACTGGCTACTGTTTAGCTGTGTGTCTTTGGGCAAGTTACTTAGCTCCTCTTGGAGCTTATTTCCCCATCTCTAAGGTGAAGACAGGCCTCTGCAGGGTATTAGTAAGGATTTGATGTGATAACGTGGGCCCGGAGTTTAGCCTTGTTCCTGGCATGTGGTCCTCACCAGGGTGCAGTGGCTGTCGCTCCAGGTTGCAGAGGGAGCAGCTGAGTCCCAGGCTTGCAGTTCTGCTTGAGGAAGGCGCAGCCGCTCTTCTAAGTGGTCATCTTGCAGCCGAGTCTGCTCAGGAGATGATGTGCTTCCTGGTATACGAGAGGCGATTGGGGCACAGAGCACCAGACACCAACTCAAGCTCTGCAGAGCCCTGAAATGCTGAATTTCAGGCCTTGTCCCATTGTTTAGACAAAGAGCCCATCTCTTTGTCTGTCCTGCCAGTTTTGATGGGCCAGGATGGGGCCATTGACTAGCATGGTGCAGACACAGGTGGACCCCAGATGGAGGCTGTGGGTCCGTGTGTATAAAATGCAGGTTGCTGGACCCCATTTCTGGCCCACTGAATCAGGTCGGGCAGGGTTGGAGCCTCGTGACCTGTTTTCAGAGGCTCCCAATACAATCACATTTCACCCTGAAGGTAGGCAGGACAGGTGTGATGACCTCTCTCATGTCATAAAGGAAATGGAGGTCAGAGAGGTTAACTGATCTGCCCACAGTCACACAGCCAGTAGATCATGAAGCCACCGTTAGGACTCAGAACCAGTGTTCTTTCCCTGGCACCAGCATTTCCCAGATGTGTTGGCACTTCTGAAGGAGATTAAGAAATGCCCCGTTAAAATCGAATTCTGTTGGTAATTTTACTTGGGAAATACTGGAACTAAAATAAATGCATAAGTGAGGTTCTTGAAGAAGCTCTCGGTCTGCGATGTGGTGTGCTGGGGCTCTCCGTGAGAATATTGGGCCTTCACCTGGCTGTTTTGACGGCAAACCACACGGATCCACAGAGCTCCATGGTAACCCGCTCTCCCAGTGCCCAGCCCTGTGAGCGCAAGTGTGTTTTATGAGAACAGACCTGCCCTGGGCTCCTTCCCCAGGCCCTGCGGAAGTACGATGCTTTCCCCGCCCCCCTCAGTCCCCCTGTCAGTGTGGACCAGCCCTAGGGTGGGGGACGTGGGCCAGAAAGTGCTCCAGGAGCCCAAGGACAAACCTGCCTCATGAGCCCGTCAGTGCACAACTTCAATAGCAAGGCAGGGGTGTGTCCCAGCCCGCCTTCTGAAGACCCTGTCAGAGAGGGCACTTGACTGTGGTTCCTCGATTCCTAGTGTAAAGGCATCACCTGTACTAAGGTGCTGTAGTCCCTCTGGTTACCCACGTGACAGTCAGCTGGCCGGGCCAAGCACGGGGCTCGGGAAAGCGGAGGATGTGGGAGGCCGCTGAGGGCCGAGCACAGAGAAACGAAACAGCTCAGAGCTGTGGGTCCTCGGGTGGACCGGGCGGGGGGGGCTCTGTGGCCCCACCTCCCCTAACACAGAGTGTCCTTCACTGCCACAGCCCCCCCGCGTGCTCTCTTCTCACTCAGCTTAACGAGCACAGAGCTCCAGCGCCACGTGTTCCCACCTTAGATTACAGAGATACTGCGGGAGGGGGAGGAGGACAAAGGACCACTTGTCAGGAAAGACTGAGAAGGGGGCTTTTTAGAAAGCGGTGACTGGCTTGGAGGAGTCCTGTGGGAAAGGGGCCCTCTGTCTGTTCTTCCTGGCTTTTCTCATAAAAAGAAAGTGTGGGCTTAGCTCAGGTTGGATCGAAAACCGATGCCTCAATTGCGGGCGATACAGGAATTAAGAGTCCTCCCTCTCCCCGCCTGCCGCAGAGTGTCCTGCTCAAAATCGCAGATGCTTGGGGTTAGTTGGAGATGTGAGAGACCTTCAAGGTCAGAGGTTAAAAACTCCAGTGTTCAAGGCACCCAGTAGGTAAGTTAAGTGGACGAAGGGGCTCGATGCAGGCAATAGGGAGTGGTGGTGACCAGGGCACACTTGAGATTCTGTCCTACCCAAGGGGGCACTTGTTGCCTGTGGGAACCTGGGCCTGGTGTTGCTGTTCTGATTTTTCAGGAAAAGTCAGACGTTTTTATGTGAAATCCTCCAATTTTTAAAGGTTGGAACTAGTTCAAATTGTTTTATCAATACTATGAGGGCTGGCCCTGTGGCCAAGTGGTTGAGTTTGCACGCTCTGCTTCGGCAGCCCGGGGTTCCAGGGTTTGGATCCTGGGCACAGACATGGCACCGCTCTTCAAGCCACACTGAGGCAGCATCTCACATAGCACAACCAGAAGGACCTGCAACTAGAGATACAGCTATGTACTGGGGGGCTTTGGGGAGGAGAAGAAAAAAATATTGGCAGCAGATTGGCTCAGATGCCAATCTTAAAAAATAATAATTATAATAAAATATAGTTTAAACCTAATATGTCAACTAAAAAAAAAACACTATGTGAGCCAAGAAAAGGCATCTGTGGGCTGGATTCAGTTAGAAAATGCAGATCTAAGTAAAACCCACTTTTGTTTTCCTGATTGTTTTATAATCACAAAAAACAAACTAGCACAGAGGATGCCCTGAGTGTAACAAAGCCTTAAAAATTGAGTTCCTTAGGAAAGCAGAAGATCCTGTCTGGTGTTGGAATTTGGGCTGGGTCGGGGTGTTTGGATGGATTGCTGGGTGCACGACATGGTCTGTGCTTCAACCACATTTGAGCACAAGAATGGGCAGAAGTGCCTGCTCCATTTCACGAGTCACCTCGACTCAGCGCGCAGTGGAGCTGTACTTGGCAAAGTCCTGCCAGTTGTTTCTCTGACCCTGGGAGCTCGCCCCGTGGACACCTGCGGCCACATTTTTCCCCACTGCCTTTCGGCCGCCCCGAGGCTGATTTGGGTCATGGAAGCAGCAGCAGTCCTGGGGGTGGGGCCAGCTGCTCCAGCCCACCTGAATCTCGGTTCCCACCAAAGCCTTGACACCTCTGACTCCCTCCTTTTTAGGAAACTGAGGCCCAGAGAAGAGGCAGGCCTGCCCAAAGTCACAGAGCTAGCCCAGGGCACTTCTGACTATTCAAAACTGAGGGATTAGAAGCTACTGTCAGTTAATTCTGTTTCTACGCCTTACAATTCCAAGGCAGGTGGCGGCACCTCGCACAGGACCGTGGGGAAAGGGAGTGTCGGCCCTTCGTGTGTTGAGGAATTAAGAGGAAAGGGGCCAAGCCATGGACGCAGGTCCTCAGGGAGGAAGGGCCCCTGGGTTTGCACCCGTGACACCATGACACTGGGGACCTGGTGCCCTGGGAGTGGCTCATGCCTGGGATGTTGGCTCATGTGCACCTGAGGGGCTGAGAGCTGCCACCTTGGGATCCTGAGCAGGAAGCACCTGTGGGCCTGCCGTCACTTCCAGGATCACTCCAGCCTCTACAACCACCTAGACAGAAAAGCAAATCCCAGCGGGACCAGTGTTATGGGCTGAATACTTCTGTCCCCCTAAAACCCATGTGGTGAAGCCCCAACCCCCAATGTGATGGCATTTGGGGGTGGGACCTTTGGGAGGTAATTAGGTTTAGATGAGGTCATGAGGGTGGGGCCCCCATGACGGGATTAGCGTCCTTATAAGAAGAGGAAGAGAGGCCAGGGCTTCCTTTCTCCATATATACTCACCCAGGAAAGGCCATGGAGGACATGGTGAGAAGGCAGCTGTCTACAAGCCAGAAAGTGGGCCCCGCCAAGCACTGAATCAGCCGGCGCCTTGATCTTGGGCTTCCAGCCTCCAGGACTGTGAGAAACATGTCTGTTCTTTAAGCCCCTGGTCTGTGGTGTTCTGTTACCGTTCCTGAGCCGACTGAGACAACCGGTGTTACAGGTCTGGCTGTGCACGACCCTCATGCAGTGGCCCACTCAGATCCCCAAGGGTCTCGTCAGCTGGGTGCCAAAGTCAGATGGACCCCTCCATGGGGCTGTGGAAGGCCTGCCTGGGGTGTCTTTTTATTTCATTTTTGTTTTTTTCTGTTATTTAATTTTATTTTCACAATTCAAATTCAGGAGAGGCTCAAGAAGACAGATGTTTGATTTGCAGCTAACTTTCCAGGGGTGTGTCAGTGAGTCATGAGAAGTCATGACTTCTCTGTACCCCAGTCTTTGGTATTCAGACAGTTTTGAGTGTCATTTCCCCAGGGTTTTTTGGGGGAGATTCCCCCTATTTTTCCCTGTGATCCAGGGCGGGAACGTGAGGAGGCCAGGAGCAGCCTAGACACAGGAGGGGCGGTACTGTAAGACCCAGGGTGTGAGCCCCCTCACCTGAGCCCCGGCCCCAGGGATGCTCACATCTGGGGCTTTGAAAAACCAGGAGGCAACTTGAGAAACCAGCTCAGCTCCTGAGGAACCTGGGAAAGTGTGCGGCCGGGACCGCAGGCTCCTGACTGTTCTGTTATTGGGACAAATGACCTGGTCAGATGGTCGGGCCCCATCTTGGAGAGTGGGGAAGGGGAGAGGAGGAGGGGAGCAGATGTGGCAAGAACGGGACCCACCACAGTGGGTGTTGAATGAAGGGAGGGAAGAAAAGTTTGAGAGAATGTCACCTGGCCTGGGAGGGCACATAAAAGCAAGGGGAAAACAGAAAAGTGCCCTCGTAAGGCACTTGGAAGTGTTTCAGAGGGATTTTTTTTTTTTTAATTCTATTTTTCCTTTTTCTCCCAAAGCCCCCGGGTACATAGTTGTGTGTTTTTAGTTGTGGGTCCTTCTGGTTGTGGCATGTGGGACGCCGCCTCAGCATGGTTTGATAAGCGGTGCCATGTCTGTGCCCAGGATTCGAACTGACAAAACTCTGGGCCGCTGCAGCTGAGCGCGCAAACTTAACCACTCAGCCATGGGGCCAGCCCCCGGAAGGAATTTTTGATGATAAAATCAGGGCAAACTCCCTTCTCTTTGCCCTAAATTAGTTGATTAGAACTTTTTTTAAGACAGACATAGTCGGAAGTTTTTCAACAGAGTACCTCCAGTGTCTCCTTAAGATGACATTCTGAGAAGCAACTCTGCATCGCCAACGTGGACCTGCGGGCGAGCCCTCCCAGGTCCGGCCCATGGCTGTGGCCTCCTGGGAAGGAAGGGCCCACCCTGGCCGCACTGCACGCCACGTGGGGTTGACCAGGTCCACAAGTCCAGGGATCAAGGGACCACGGGCCTTGGCAGATGGCCTCACAGCTCCCTCGGCCTCCTGCAAGGCTGTTCTCAGGGCCATGAGGGCTACGTGACCCTCCGGGGGAGGGTTCTGAGCCAGCAGGCAGGATGGGAGATGGGCACGTCTCCACACTCCCGTGACAGGGAGACTGAGCTGGGCCTGGAATCGGAGACTCACTGCTCCGGACCCCGACTGCCACCACTTAGCTTAGTAACAGGGCAGGCCCCTCAAACCACTTCCAGCCTCATTTATTGCAACCATTAAATTAGAAAAAATATTACCAATCCTACTCCCTTCACAGGATTGTCATGAGGACCAAATCTAATGGGATACTGTTATTTGAAAGCATTCTTAAAACTTGAGGGAGAATTTACATAACACAGAATTCACCATTTTAAGCGTACAATTCAGTGGTGTGTAGCACATTCACAGTGTTGTGCAAATGCCACCTCTATCTAGTTCCAAAGCATTTTATTCACCCCAATAGGAAACTCCATTGCGTCCTTTAAGCAGTCACCCCCCAGCCCCCAACCACCAATCTGCATTCTGTCTCTCCGGATTTACTTACTCATCTCGTATAAATGGAATCGTACACTGTGTGACCTTTTGTGTCTAGTTTCTTTCACTAGCATGATGTTTTCGAGGTTCATCCATGTAGTAGCATGTATCGCTGTGTTATTCCTTTTTAAAGTAGCTGAATGATATTGCATTGTAGGCACGTAGCACCTTTTGTTTATCCATTAGTGTTTGGTGGCTTGTTTCCACATTTTGGCCCCCGTGAAAAGTGCTGCTATGAACGTGGGTGTGCATGGATTTGTCCGAGGACCTCTTGCAACTCCTGGGAGCAGCACTGCTGGGTTGTGAGGTAACTCTGATTAACTCTTTGAGAAACCACCAAACTCTTAGTTGAAAGCAGTTTTGCAAAATCAAGAAAGTGTGAGGAGGGTGTCACCACCTCTATCACGTTCCCCTGAGTACTCTAGTTTGCCAGCGTCTTTTTAAAAACTGACCCCTGGGCTCTGGGGACCACCTGACCAGGGCACACCTCAGGGGGACAATGGTGGCCACCTTGTGTGTGACTACGCTAGTATTTACGTTTTTACTTTTTTGAGATTCTGTCTGGTACCTGCTCAGATGTTTTTGTTTTCAACTGAAAAGGGAAACTTCAGCTCTGTTAATTTGTGTCTATTATCTTCTTATTTTGTATCTGTTCATTTCTTGTTAGTTTTTGTCTGCTCAGCCAGGAAAAGTGTTTCTGAACGTCGAGAGCCACAATTCTTACAGGACTTTCTATGTGCCAGGCTAAACTCTCTACATGGCTTCTCATTTAATCCTCTCAACCTCCTACAAGACAGATACTCTGCTTATGCTCATTTTATAGATGGAGAAACTGAGGCTCAACCAAGGTAAGCGACTTGTCCAAAGACACAGCTAGTAGGTGGTAAAAACGAGGACTCAAGCCCGGATAATATGATATGAGCTCATGCTGTTAATCTCTGGTGTCTTCCTGATTCTCACAGCATGTTACCTATTGTGTCATCAATAAATTTGATTCGCCGTTAAGTGTCTTCATTCATGTGGTTGATAAAAACAGGGGAGACAGGGTCTGGGTAAAGAACAGCCCCGTGCCTCAGCCCCAGAGACCCCTCTCCCAGGATGGCATCCACCCCCGTCAGCAGCCGCGGGGGCTGGTTGTTCAGTCGACGTCCAGCCCACTGAACTAGACCACCTCCAGCCCACGCAAAGGCAGAATAAGAGATGTAAACAACTGAGTCAAACAACCAGTGCAATTGAAAAGCAGAAGTGAACTACTTGGTGTGTGATTTTTTCCTTGTTAATTTCAAACTGGCTCCCAATATACATCCACCTCCTTGATAATCCATTCTAGAATTTAGCTAGAGCAAAGCTACAGCAATTTGGAGATTATCTATAATTTATGAAACTGTTACTCTCATTTATTATGACGATATTAGATGACACTTCCCTTTGTCTGGTTTTCTGGGATTGTCATTCTTCTTAATCTCATTCATTCAGTCAACATATTTGTTGAGTATGTGCTCTGTGCCAGGCACCAAGAGGAGCCAGACAGTCAGGGATTCTGCTTTCGCATCAGCTGGGGCTACCCACAGGTGTGTTTTGTCTGGAGATTTGAACCCATAAAGGGGCAGCTGCCTGCGCTCCTGCTCCCCTGACCTGCACTCTTAGAGAGTTGGGTCTGCCCTTCTTCAGGAGCAAAACGGAGCTGAAAACTCTGCTGCCCCACTACCGCCTGCCACGGAATCTCCCTGTCCTCGTTGCTGCAGACACACCCCTGCCGTCCCTTTGCTATTCTTTGCAGCAGGGATGAACTTCAGGTCTTCCTGAGCTTCGCCTCTTTGACGCCTTTACAGAGATCTGTTCCACTTGCATTCATTCACTCAGTCATCTTTGCTTCTGACCTTCGGCTTCTGTCTTTTGTCCCTTAAAATTCTGAAGTCCTCAGAAGTGTCCAAGATGTGTGTGTGTTTCAGATGCCTCCTCCTTCTGTTCCTGTGGTGGTTTCTGTTTTTTATCAGTTGGGGTATAAGAAGGAGGACGGGGATCCTGATCAATGGGGAGGCACCTCTGCCCTTCTGAGGGGAGCAAACTCTGCCAGGATGGGAGAGCAGCTGCTTCCAGGGTGTGCAGCTCTGCTGGGCTTTACAGATGTGGGGAAGCACAAGACTATCTGCCCCAGCTCACAGAGTTTTCTCCAGACCTCACAGAGCTGTCCCGAGAGTCACGTGTAAATAAACAAAGGAGGTCAGCGCTGATTGGGCAGCTCCCAGATCCTGTGCCTGCTGAGCCACGCCAGACCCACAGGACGGGAGGAGAGACGCCCCAGTGACGAGTGCTCATTTTGCATGTCTCTTTCCCAGGATGCTCAGCATCGCTTCTGATTCTTGTTGTTAAACACATTTATGCCATCTATTGATAAACATGCTCTGGAGAGTTCTTAGAGAATGCATATCATCAATACTGTGAATGCAGTCATTTATAAACTATAACTGAAATATCGCTGTAAGGGAAAGATGAACAAATGCTTTGGCTTTAAATATTTCAAGCAGCAGGCAATGCTCTTGGCTGGTCCGAAGGTAGTGAGTTATCTCAATTGATTGCTCACAGTCAGTCACAGATCGAACTCCTTGTTCTACTCTTTCCCCCCTTCTCACTACTGCACTTGACTAGTCTTTTGCAGAGCTGCCCCTCTAGGAATTAAATACTTTGTTGTTCTTGTTTTTATCTTAATTTAAAAGTTTTAAAAGCCAACACTGCCAATTAGTACTACTGTTTTTGTATCATTGAGATAACATCTGAGAATACAAAAACTTTTTAAATATAGTCCTTTCCCTCTAGGAGCTAACAATGAACATGGGAAACCCATCACAGACTTAAAAAAAAATCAAATAGACTTGGTCAAGACAGCACGTGTTCTAAGAGATCAAGGAAAGGAAATGGCATGGGGGTGAATAAGGCTTTTATTTTTCCCACTTCGAATAGACTGGGTTTTATTTAATTTCTACATTCTTTAAGTCATTCGCAAAACAAACAAAAGGAAAAGTCTTTGAAGCTATGTAAGTATTTTTAAATGTTTTGAATATCAGTAGGATGATAATACTTGATACTTGCAACACTTAAGAGGCAAAATTAGGAGATGTTTCAAAGCTGACAATCCTGTTAAGTTTTGATGGTAGAGATGTGAACATTCTTTCTTTCTTTCTTTCTTTCTTTTTTTTTGAGGAAGATTAGCCCTGAGCTAACTACTGCCAATCCTCCTCTTTTTGCTGAGGAAGACTGGCCCTGAGCTAACATCTGTGCTCATCTTCCTCTACTTTTTATGTGGGAGGGCTACCACAGCATGGTGTGCCAAGTGGTGCCATGTCCACACCCAGGATCCGAACCGGTGTACCCCAGGCCTCCGAGAAGCAGAATGTGCGCACTTAAGCGCTGCACCACCGCCACCGGGCCGGTCCCAAGATGTAGACATTCTTAAAGAGAAAATATTTTGGAACAAGAAAAACCAAGTCCAAGAGTCTGAAAATAGAGAAGGCAGGAGAAAGGCAGAGTATATTGTGGGACACCCAGCCGGGCCTCAGAGCCACTTTCTCATCCTCGTTCCACCCTTACATTCTTGTGTACCTGGAGAAAGCCATTTGGCTGCCTCCTCATCTGAAACTATGGGTCCTAACTCTAAGCTGCCTTCCCTTTGCTAGATAGAGGTGTAAATTCCTAACAGCATCGGAAGCAAGGTATGGTACCGTATGAGTGCCACAAATGTCTATCTAATAAAGGAAACTATCTGGTTTGTCTTCACGGGTGCAGGCAACCCAAGGCACCTTCAGAACATGTTTGATTTCTCTAGTGCTTCCATGACTATCATCTTGTTTAGTCCCTAAGTGACCCCACAGAGAGGTAAGGTGGTGTTTGGGGCAGCATCCTCAGGAAGCCAGGGCCGAGAGAGACCAAGGGCTCCCTGTGGGTATTCTCACAACCTTCCCTGGACACGTCACTGCTGCCTCAGCAATAGATATACCCTTAGAAGGCAAACCACCTTAATTACAGTAGATCATTCAAGCCAGTTGATGATGCTATGATCATCCACCAGCAGTTAACACAGGACTACCATTTTCTGAGGAAGAATGGCAGTGAGCGACACCGTGAGAGAATAGCGGTCTGTTGGCCACAGTCAACATTCTACATTTGCCAAACAAAACCCTTATGTTTGTGTTGTACAAGGTGCAAAGTATTTTCACATTACACATTTCACTTAATATTCTTTACAACTCGGTGAGGTTGGTATGGCGGACATCACCATTTTACAAATGAAGAGGTTCTGAGAGCTCACGCGGCAGCTCAGGGCCAGCCAGGGTTCACTACTTGCGGGGCCAGAACAATCTTACTTCTTCGAGAGTTCTCCCCGCTGCCCCACGATGAAAAACCACTAAGGAAACAACGGCGACAAAGCCGTGAAACCAATTGCTGTGGCGTCCCAGTGAATGGAAACATTGCAAAAAAATGAAAAGATAGATAACAAAGTGAGAGAGGGAGAGGAATGTAAGTGATTGGTGGTGGAACACACGTGAACATGGGCACTAAGAAAGGAAGGGACTGCGGCGCAGAGTCAGTTTCTCTGACGGAGAAGATCTCATTCCATGGGTTAGGCGACTGCCCAGTCCCACCAGTCTGGATGACGCAGGTGTCCCATCTCCAGAATGTCCCTCACCAGACGCAGTGACTGCAAAGCAATAATGAGTGGCCAAGGCAACAATGAGGCCAGTCCAGAGTAATATAAAAACTCTAGAAGGAAAAGAGTTTGGAGTTAGTTCTTTCCTAAGGCTTATGTGACTCAGATAGGGTTGCCAGATAAATACCAGATGCCTAGTCCAATTTGATTTTCAAACAACAAATAATGTCCAGTATAAGTATATCCCAACTATTGCATGTGTCCTGCTATTATTGCATGCCCTATAGTCAGAAGCCAAAATAATCTTGATTTGCGAAAGCCTGGCATTGAGAAGAAACGGGTTTTTTTTCCCGATACCAAGATCTTTATGTTTTATTAAGCTTGGTGGACCCAGGGTTTAAGCCAATACCACCAACCCCGGGGTCTGGGGAGCGCACGCGGTGGCATGGGCAGCGGGCCCACCTCTCAGGTGGGTAAAGCGGTGCTTCTGCACGGCTCCGAGAGCCGTGGGTTTCCTTCCTCACCCTCTCTGCGCTTTCTGAGAACACAGACAGTCTTACACACGGTTGTGTAAAGTGTTCGCCGTTTGTAGACTGAAATAGAAGCATGCTGCACAAATTACTTTGAACTTGCAAACTCGCGCTCTCTCCGCTGCAGTACGCTGCCCCTTGCTGGGCTGCTCTCGTCCTTCACGCCCGACCCTGTGGTCAGGAGGAGTCGCAGACGCGGTTCACCCCCTAGGCCACCTAGACCTTTTGCTCTCCTTCTTGTCAAGGAGGAATCCGGAGACAAGGGAGCCTCCCTTTTCAGCACGATCCATGCAGACTCGTAAACGCTGAACCTGCTGCAGCCCGCTAGCCGTCTTCGCTGGCAGAGGGTCGTGCCCGATGCGTTTCAGAAATCCTCAGGCAGGACCTAGTACTTGGCTGTCCCACAGAAAAGCAAGATTCCCTTCTCCGCGTCCCCGCCCCGCCCCACCCCGCGCAGCAAAAGGCTAGTCAAGTGAAGCAGTGGGAGTGGAGAAGGAACAAAGAAATCTGTAACTGGCTGTGATCAATTAATTGTAAACACCACTGCACTCGGACCAGCCGGAGCAAACCCCTACCCTGATACTTATATAAGAGGCCATAGTTCCATCTCCTATACACTTATGGTAACTAGTTATAGTTGGGGGGGGTATTTTTTAATGTATCAATGTATGCCTCATATGTAAACATATAGCTTAAGGATAAAAACATTAAACATACTGACTTTGTCAAGAAAAACGCCTTTGTCTCTTCAGGGCCGTTAAAGGACCTCCCGGCAGCCCTGCTAGAGCATTGTGGGTGATACGCATGCAAACAGGCAGCGGCCGCATCCACCAGAATCCAAAAGGTGGGTCCTGGCGGTTCTGTTAAGTGTGATGAAGTCACGCGATTTGTCTCAAATCTCAGGAAGGACGCATGCAGAGATGACACCGAGCGCGGCAGGTGTCGCCTCTCCGGACGCCACGATCCGGGACTCGGAGGGAGGATGAGCCCTGGAGCGGCCGGCGTCCTCCGCGAGGAGCCCCCTGCGCCGGGTCCCCATCTCCCCGCCCGCGGTGGCGGGGCAGCTTCTCTTGCGCCTCGGCCCCCTGGTCTCCGTGGAAATTCTCCCCTGTTCTTTGCAAGCGCTGTTGTTCCTAAGAGATTTGGGGACTGTCACCTATCCTGGAGGGAGATGGGGATCCCCTTGTCTAAACAGAAAGGGAAACAAGTGAATTTTGTTCTTGGAGGCGAAAATAAAAAATATATAATTAGCAGTAGGTTTTAAAAAATGATGCCGCGCGGAGAAATAAGGCGCGCGGTAACCGCAGGCACAAGTCCCGGGACTCGGAACTTTCCTGGTTTTCTCTCAAAGAGCGGGTCCCCCGGGCCCGGACCCTCGGCCCTTCTGTGGAGGTCATGTGCGTGGTTGGAACCATACAGTACGTAGCCTTCAGATCGACTTCTTTCGCTTAGAAGTAATGTGCCTTTAGGGTTCCTCCGTGTGTTCTCATGGCTTGCTAGCTCATTTCTTTTTAGTGCTGAGTAGTGTTCCTTTGTGTGTATGTACCGCAGTTTATCCATTCACCTGCTGCAAGATGTCCTGGTTGCTTTCAAGTTTGGGCAATTACCAGTAAAGCTGCTGTAAACGTCTGTCTGCAGGTTTTTGTAGAGACATAAGTTTTCAGGTTCTTTAGGTAAATACCAAGGAGCATGTTTGCTGGGTCATCCGGTGAGAGACTATCTAGTTTTGTAAGAAACCACCAAACTGTCTTCCCAAGTGGCTGTACCGTTTTGCATCCCCACCAGCAGTGAGTGAGAGTTCCTGCTGCTCCTCATCCTCCCCAGCGTTTAGTGTTGTCAGTGTTCTGGATGTTTGCCGTTGGAAAAGGTGTGTAGTGGTATCTCGTTGTTTTAATTTGCAGTTTCCTAAAGACATATGATGTTGAGCATCTTTTCATATACTTATTTGCCATCTTCTTTGGTGAGGTGTCTGTCCAGGTCTTTGCCCATTTTTTAATTGGATTGGGTGTTTTCTTATTGTCGAATTTTAAGAGTCCTTTGTGTACTTTGGATAACAGTCCTTTATCAGATGTGTCTTTTGCAAATATTTTCTCCCAGTCTGTAGTTTGTCTTCTCATTCTCTTGACAGTGTCTTTCTCAGAGCAGAAGTTTTTAATATTAATGAAATCCAGCTTATCAAATATTTCTTTCATGGATTGTGCCCTTGATGTGTCTCAAGCCATTAGATGGCTGAAACACCGTTGCCATCCCCAAGGTCACCTAGATTTTCTCCTGTGTTACCTTCTAGGAGTTTTGTAGTTTTGCATTTCACATTTAGGTCTGTGATCCATTTTGAGCTAATTTTTGTGACGAGTATAAAGTCTGTGTCTAGATTCATTTTTTTTGCGTGTGGATGTCCAGTTGTCCCAGTACCATTTGTTGAAAAGACCATCTTTGCTGCATTGTATTGCCTTTGCTGCTTTGTCAAAAATCAGTTGACTGTATTCATGCGGGTCTATTTCTGAGCTCTCTGTTTTGTTCAGTTGATCTGTTTGTCTGTTCTTTCGCCAACACCATGCTGTCTTGATTCCTATAGCTTTATGGTAAGTCTTGAAGTCAGGTAGCGCCAGACCTATGACTTTGTTCTTCTCCTTCGACATTGTGTTGGCTATTCTATGTCTTTTGCCTTTCCATATAAACTTAGAATCAGCTTGTTGATATCCAAAAAATAACTTGCTGTCATTTTGATTGGGATTGTGTTGAATCTATAGATTAAGTTGGGAATAACTGATATCTTGACAATGTTGCATCTTCCTATCCGTGAACATGGAATATCTTTCCATTTATTTAGTTCCTCTTTAATTTATTTCATGAGAGTTTTTGAGTTTTCCTCCTATATATCTTGTACATATTTTGTTGGATTTGTACCTAAATATTCATTTTTTAGGGTGCTATGTAAATGATATTGTATTTTTAATTTTAAACTCCACTTGTTCACTGCTGGTATATAGGAAAGTGATTGATGTTTGAATATTAACCTCGTAGCCTGTAAACTTGCTATAATGCCTTATTAGTTCCAGGAGTTTTTTGTTGCTGATTCTTTCTGATTTCCTACATAGAAAGTCATCATATCATCTGCAAACAAAGACAGTTTTATTTCTTCCTTCCCAATCTGTATATGTTTTATTTCCTTTTCTTATCTTACTGCATTAGCTGGGACTTCTAGTGTGATGTTGAGAAGCAGTGGTGAGAGAGAACATCCCTGTCTTGTTCCTGATCTTAGTGGGAAAGCTCTGAGTTTCTCACCGTTAAGTATGACGTTAGCTGTAGGTTTCTGGTAGATGTTCTTTACAAAGTTGAAGAAGTTCTCCTCTATTTCTTTCCTGAGAGTTTTTATCACGAATGGGTATTGGATTTTGTCAAATGCTTTTTCTGTATCTATTGATATGATTGTGTGATTTTTCTTCTTTAGCATGTTGATGTGATGGATTATATTAATTGATTTTTTAATATTGAACCAGCCTTGCATACCTGGGATAAATCCCACTTGGCCATGATGTGTAGTTCTTTTTATAGATTATTGGATTTAATTTGCTAATATTTTGTTGAGGAATTTTGCATCTATGTCCATGAGAGATATTGGTTTGTAGTTTTCTTTTCTTGTGATGTTTTTGTCTGGTTTTGGTATTAAGGTAATGCTGGCCTCATAGAATGAGTTTGGAAGCATTCCTTCTGCTTATATCTTCTGGAAGACGTTGTAGAGACTTGGTATATTCTTCCTTAAATGTTTGGTAGAATTCATGGGTGAATCCATCTGGGCCTGGTGGTTTCTGTTTTGGAAGGTTATTATGATTTATTCAATCTCTTTAATAATATACACCTAATCAGAGTGTGAATTTCTTTTTGTATGAGTTTTGCCAGTTTGTGTCTTTGAAGGAATTAGTCTATTTCATCTAGGTTATCAAATTCTAGGGCATAGAGTTGTTCACAAGATTCCTTTATTATCCTTTTAATGTCCATGGGATCTGTAGTGATTTCCTTCTATCATTTCTGCTGTTAGTAGCTTAGGTCTTTTTTCTTTTTTCCTTTGTTAGCCTGGCTAAAGTCTTATTAATTTTGTTGATCTTTTCAAAGAACCAGCTTTTGGTTTTGTTGATTTTCTCTGTTGATTTCTTGTTTTCAGTTTCATTGATTTTTGCTATAATTTTTATGTCTCTTTTCTTCTGCTTACTTTGGTTTTAATTTTGCTCTTCTTTTTTTTAGTTTCCTAAAGTGGAAGCTTAGATGATTGATTTTAGATCTTCCTTCTTTTTAAATATATGCATTTAATGCTATAACTATCCCTCTCAGCACTGCTTTTGCTGCATCTCACAAATTTTGATAAACTGTATTTTTTTCATTTAGTTCAAATATTTTTAAATTTCTGTTGAGATTTCTTCTTTGATCCATAGGTTATTTAGACATGTGCTGTTTAATCTTCAAGTATTTGGGGATTTTCCAGCTATCTTTCTGTTTCTGATATCTGGTTTAATTCTATTGTGGTCTGAGAGTAGGCATTGTATGATTTCTATTCTTTTAAATTTGTTAAGGTGTGTTTTGTGGCCTAGAATGTGATCTATCTTGGTGAACGTCTCATGTGAGCTTGAGAAGAATGTGTGTTCTGCTGTTGTTGGATGAAATAGTCTATAGATGTCAATCAATGACTTATTTGTAATGAAGTGAGTCTTGGGGAAGCAGAGGAGTTCACGCCTCAAACACACGCTTGAGCTGAGTCCATGTGTGTTGGTTAACTATACGCCCGAGAGTTCTCCAACTTAACTCCTATGTAGAATACAGTGTGTGTTAAAGGAAACATTTAAAATGTGCTCATTCCAAACTTATCGGTATATTATTAAATTCAAGAGTAACTGCAGCAATATTTTAGAACTTAGATCAACCAGAGATTGTGGGAGAGGAGCATTTTGTTGCTAGCATTGCTTAAAATTGCCTGCGCATCATGCTAATAAAAAGCAGGCCACCTTCTGGTTCGTTTTATGATTGTTTTTAAGTCCCCTCGGACCACTGCCTGCACTTGGTGGCAATGCATCCACCACCTAGAAAGAGGTTTTTTTCTGTCATTTTTCAATCTGGGTGTTGGGTCTAAATGATTCTGCTCACAGGCGCCTGGGCCCAGACAGGATGATGAATCCCCTCCCTTCCTCAGGTGGCTGCTCACGGGGCACTTTATCTTGTTCCCTTTCTGAGGTCCCATCCCAGCATTTCCCTAAAAGCTGCAAGGCTCTGCACTTCTCTGCCTCTCCCTCTTTGCATATTCATTCCTCTGTCCTAGCTGTGGAATTTGCTCCCTAACTAGCCCAGAATTGGGGGGGGGGGGGGGGGCGCGGGGGGGGGGGATGTTGCATATTTCTGCCTACACTCATCATCAATAACCCACATGTTTTGTGTGCTCCTCCTCATCCATGAGTGAGGATGGATTTGCCATGAGCAGGGCCATCTTGCCACAAATTGGTTAAAGGTCCCCCTTTCTCAACTTAAAAAATTGTTTACATCATGTTATTTATATGTCAATAATAACAATAGCAACAAACAAAATCACTCCATATAAGTGTATAAACCGTGTATAAAGGTCAAAATATTAAACATAAAATAATAGAAATATGAATTTTAAATCACTATAAATAAAAACTCAAAATCACCAAGATACGATAATTTGCTATCCAACAGCGTTGCTTTCACAGAAGGAAATGGCAGTTTCGATGCTTACTTGCATTACATTACGGCACTGAATTTTTGTACTGGCAAAATTCCCTCAACAACAAATAAATAGTTTTTATAATATAAAATAATAAACCATTACAAAGTAATTTCTGATTTCTGTCTAGGTGATCCTTACTTTTTGGATAATGGGGGTAAATGTATATACATTATTACATAGTGAAAGGGCTTGTAGGTGTTATTTGGGAATTCAGCAAGACAATGCTGACACAGCAAACAAACAGCTGAAATGGGAATCAACAACGCAAGCTGTCAAATTTAGCCAACGTACTGGTTAGTGCGAAGAGAGGATTTGTTTAATTTGAAAATAATCACTGATCAGGGCAGAAAAAGAGCTCCATTTTTAGAAGCATAAGCTATTTCGGATATTAGATAAACAAGGTTTTTCTCTTGTAAAATGTTTTCCATCTTTGTAATTCCAGGTGGAATGATTTATATCAATCCTGTTAAAACAAAACTTCTTACATCTTTTAGTGTATGTGATACTCTAATTCTGTAAAGAGATACTTTATTGTTATTGCTAGAAGATTGTTAAATACATGTATAAATCACTAATCACTGTAGTCAATACAATTATAATAAAAATATACATATTGGGGGTGACCCCATGGTGTAGTGGTTGAGTTCAGTGTGCTTGGCTTTGGTGCCCAGGTTCCCTGGCTTGGATCCCAGGCACGGACCTACACTACTTGTTGGCCGTGCTATGGCAGAGACCCACATCTAAAGGCAGGGAGGGGATTGGCACAGATGTTGGCTGAGAGCTAATCTTCCTCAAGCGAAAAAAAGAGGAAGATTGGCAACAGATGTTAGCTCAGGGCTAATCTTCCTCAGCACAAAATAAATAAATAAATATTTTGCAAAATAATGAAGATATCTGCAATGGGAGTGGCATCCCTGTGTATGTGGTACCCTTGTGCAGGGCATACCCTGAACAACTGTACGTGGAGCTCAGGCTTTGGAGCAATGGTAGTCCTTTGGTCTTCCCCCTTGTAGGCACATACGCCTTCCAACAAGGCCTGCCTGTCCAGTGAGGTGGGTAAAATGTGCATAAATAACTAATCTGTGTCTGGAGACTGGGGCTGAGCTGACATAAGTGGACTTATGCTGGTATTCTAATGTGGGGTATTTTATTCTCAGAAAACAGGTAACTCTCACATTGAACACTGAGATGAGTATATTGTTTTAAAGGGGGGGGGGGTTAAACTTTTCTCCGGCATGCACAGGTGTTTTAGAACCCACACTGTTATAACTCACAGCCAAGTCTGTGACGTGAACAGTGTGGCTTGTAGGAAATGTCTGTTTCATCCATGTCCCTTGTCTCTCTAGTTGCCATTGGTCCCATAAGCCCAGCAATTGTAACAAGTGGCATGATGGGATCTTTGTCCTTCAGAGCACTTCCCAGAGGCACATGCAACCTCACCATGTGCTTGTCACCTTCAATTAGTTTTTTACTGCAGTAAAATATACGTAACATAACATTCATTTTATGTATAACATAACATTTTAACCATTTTAAAGCGTGCACTTCAGTGGCATTAAATGCATTCACAGTATTGTGCGACCATCACCACCATGCACCTCCAGAACTTTTCTCGTCTCGTAAAACTGGAGCTCTATATCCATTAAACAGCAACTCCCCATTTCCTCCCACCACCAGCCCCTGGCAACCACCATTCTACTTTCCATCTCTATAAATTTGACTGTTCTAAGTGTCTCATGTAAGTGGAGTCATGCAGTATTTGTCGTTTTATGACTAGCTTATTTCACTTAATGTCCTCAAGTTTCACTTATGTTGTAGCACGTGTCAGTATATATATATATATATACATATATACATACTATATATATACATACATACATATATACACACACACCACATTTTGTTTATCCAGTCATCTGTTGACGGACATTTGAGGGTTTCCACTATTGTGAATAACACTGCTGTGAACATAGGTGCACAAATATCTGTTCATGTCCCTGCTTTTAATTCTTTTGGGTGTATACCCTGGGGTGGAATTGCTGGATCGTATAGTAATTCTATGTTTAATTTTTTGAGGAACCGCCACCCTGTTTTCCACAGCATCTGCACCATCTTACCTTCCCACCAGCAGCACACCAGGGTTCCAGCTTCTCCATATTGATCTATTATCTTTAATCACCTCTTCCTTTTTCCTCTTAGCCATACCCGTTTCCTTACCAGCCCTTTCAGTCTTATCACTGCTTTTGCGTAAATCAGACATGGTGGGATAAGTAGTCTTCCTAAAAGACTTCCAAACAAAGCCAGTGGCAGCAATCAGTGGTGGACCAGCAGGATGAGACAGAATGACCGCTTGACCTCTAACGCCATCTGTTGGAAGTGGACAGAGTAACAAGCTTTGGCTCCAACACGGAAAGCCTGCAGGAGGCGATTCAACAGAGACAAGCTGTGGGCTGGCCTGGTTGGGCCAACACCTGCCTCTCTCAGAGACTCTGGGAAAGAGTAGGAGAGGTTCTTGGACCCCTGGAAGCTTCCGATGGAGAATTGAAGAAAGCTCCATGTTGCCCGATACCCACAAAAATAGGGCACCAACTGGGCGGAGATGGACAGAGGCAGAGAAGTGGTCATCTGGGGCATTTCCAAAGAAGCTGGGATGCAAGATGTTCATTGGGGATCGATACCTGTGAAAGGAAAGGAGGAGAACAGGATTGGGTAGAGGGAGAAGTTGAAGTAAGATACAAATCCAGCAGCCAGCAATCCAGTAATGAGCTCTCGAGCAAATCGTGCCCATTAGAGTCAGACCAATTTTCTTTTCTTTTCTTTTTTTTAAAGATTGGCACCTGAGCTAACAACTGTTGCCAATCTTTTTTTTTTTTTTTTGCTTTTTCTCCCCAAACCCCCCCAGTACATAGTTGTATATTTTAGTTGTGGGTCCTTGTAGTTGTGGCACGTGGGATGCCACCTCAGCATGGCCTGACGAGTGGTGCCATGTCTGCGCCCAGGATCCGAACTGGTGAAACCCTGGGCCCCTGAAGAAGAGTGCGGAAACAACCACTCGGCCACGGGGCCGGCCCCAATTTTCAACATTTAAAAGTAGAGGGATATCTGAACAGATATTTCTACACTATGCTTGTAGCAGCATTATTCACAACAGCCAAAGGGTGGAAAACCCCAGGTGTCCATCAATGGCTGAATGCATAAGCAAAATGTGGTAAATATACACAATGGAATATTATTCAACTTTAAAAAGGAAGGAATTCTGACACGTTACATCATGCATGAACCTGAAGACATGCCAAGTGGAATGAGCCAATCACAAAAGGACAAATACGTATGAGTATTTGATTCTACTTATACGCAATACCTAGAGTGGTCAAATTCATAGAGACAGAGAGTCGAATGGTGGTTGGCAGGGGCTGGGAGAGAGGAATGGGGGGTTGTTGTTTAATGGGTATGGAGTTTTAGTTTTGCAAGATGAAGAGTTCGGGAGACTGCTAGCACAACGTGAATACACTTAGTAGTCAACTGTATGCTTAAAAATGGTTAAGATGGTAAAATTTTGAGTTATATATATTTTACCACGATTTTTTAAAAAATGATGAAAAGGTAAAGAAACGTATCGTGCGCGTGAGAGGACATCTAGAGTACAATAGGGTCCAGGTATGGTCCGGGTATGGTCCAGGCAGGGCCCTGGCTCAGTTTCCCTCGAATTCCTAGTTCTGCCTCACCTGCTGGTCTTGTCCTCAGGCGGGCTTCCCTCCTCAGCAACTGGGACCACAGGCTGACTTGGTCACATTCAGCTGGAGAGAGGCACCTCCCACCCCACCCCCCACCATGGAACAAAAGTCTTTCCCATCAGGAGGATGGGATCGTGTGCCAGCTCGCAATCGATATCAGACCCAGATCAAGGCCACGCACTGGTGGGCTGAGATCCCAAACCCATTCCTGGCAAGGGAGTTGGAATTACCATACTGGAGCGCTAAAAAAGATCATCCCTAAAGCCGGGGAGGGACTTCTGTGAGGGAGAAGAGGGGGTAACAGATAAGAACCAACAGCATCCGCTACAATGTCATCGTAATCCTGATAGCAACAACTCCTCTCGCCTGCACCCCAGCTTCGCAGTTATTCTCATATGTTGAAGTCAGTGTAAATAATCAAATTCACCCTTGATCCCCAGCAGATGCCCGATATAGACTCCTTGATTATTTGACTCAAATTTCGTGCCCTGGAGGGGATAAAATTTAGGAGAATTATCCAGTTTGGTTGTTCACGTGAATTCAATAGCTAACTGCCAAATCTCCACTTTAGAAAAATCCACAGTTTTAGTCTTTTAAAAATTTTGTTTAATAAATCAACACAGTCAACACTGACAAAGTGCAAACCTAAATCTGGAGTGTTACTGCCAGGCGCCTTCTCTAGGAGTCCAGGCCGGTCAAATGGCCATCAGGACAGCTGCTCTGGATAAGTGGGATCCATTGTGGGGAGTGGACATGCGGCAGAGCTGTATGGAAGTCCAATCGTTCTAAAGGCCTCAGGATGGTTGCCTGACAGCTTTGTCACAGTGAATTGCGTTTCTGAACAGGCAGCAATTGTTCATTCCTGCTCAGGACCATGCAGCTGGGTGTGCGCAGCTCCCCCGCAGCCCTGTCTCTCTCTTCCCTCGTCTCTCCACTCGGCGTCAGGGAGCTTCGCACTTTATCTGACCCACAGCAGATTTTCTTAGATGGTCTGTTGGTCTGCTCTTTCCTTCCACTATCGAGATTCTGGATGAAAGGAATTTTAGAAGGGGGTGGGGGTCTTGGAGAATGTTGCCGCCAATGTTAACAAAGTCAGTGCCGTTTAACCTGGAAGAGAATTCTCTCAATAAACCCCAATTTCCAATTTTAATTGCCTCAGTAATTTCCCTGGTATTCCAGCTCAGCATCCTATGCTCCCAGCAGCAACAGTAGAGAATTCGCCCATGGGGTAGGTCGTGGCGGGGGCTCTGGTGGTGGGGTTGCTCAAGGTGGCCTGGGCCAGACTGCTGAGGGTCGTGGGCTTCCCATGTCTGCACAGCCGGAGCCTGAAAGCGCATAAGGCCAAGACCAAGGGTTAACTTTTCTATTTAAATCGAAACATGACCCCTGTAGCCCAGTTTCTCTCAGATCCTATGTGCCTTTGTTACTTCGCAGACTGTAATCACCTCACTCTGAAATGGCATCTTGCCATTCGCCACTTTTGAATTTTCAACCAACATGAGATCTGATGTATACATGCATATACAGATCTTCTAATAAGAATATATAATAGAATACAGAATGTAATGGTAGATTCCATATAATAGAATATATATCTATAACAGAATATTACA
This sequence comes from Equus quagga, assembly GCF_021613505.1. NCBI lineage: Eukaryota > Metazoa > Chordata > Mammalia > Perissodactyla > Equidae > Equus > Equus quagga. The sequence goes on along the minus strand of NC_060274.1, from coordinate 125,365,613 downwards.
TTCTATATTCTATATATTTATCTAAAAATATATAAACAAATGTATTTATAAGATATATTATAAATGTATTATATTTTATAAACATATAAGTATACTTATATATATGTATATTTACATTTAAGTATATATGTGTATTTATAAAATACATTGTGTATAAATATATGTTATACATTATGTATTTTATAATAATTAGAATCGAATATACTTTAACAAGAAGCAGAATGTAATTACTCTGATTAATCATACACGGAAGTCCACCTTGGTGCTACAAGGACAGAATGATCATTTACTTCGAGCACATTGTGTGCATTCCTGTCCAATAGGAGGAAATCGCTAATTACAGCACGAAACTAATTTTTCTATGAGTTCATTTAAAAAATTCAAATATTGTAATTAGAACCTTGCCCAGGGATCCAATTTAAACTTAACGATCCTCGCCAGCAGGCTCTGCTGTTTTAACTGAGACGATAATTATGCTGTACATGACGGATGTGGTGATTAACTGCTACACGTGTCACAGCTGAGAGCCTTAGAAAAAACAAACAAACCTTCCTCTGCAACTCACAGCCTCCTCTGTCACCCGGGGTCACAGAAACTGTCTCCTGCGCTCTAGCGACACCCACTTGCCGTGTTCTTGCTTCATGAGGATATTTGTTCGAAGTACAACGCAGACTCACTGGCAAATCAAGAGCAAGCCACGCACAAGGGAAAAGACAATGCCGAAAAGGTGTTTGCGGCAGCTAATGTGGGGGCGGGGGTGTGTGCTCACAGACGTGGGTGTTGCTGTGACCAAGGGAAGTCAGGCCGCCAGAAGAATGCAAAGATTACAAGGTAAATAGCGTTAAAAAACTGGCCCACTCAACTTTCCACCAAAGAGGACAGTACGGAAAGAGAGAGAAAAAAGTAACTTTCCAGTGGAGAAACCTGACAAACCCACCTCGACCAAGTGATCAAGGTTAAGTCAACAGTGATACGTCATAGTGACACTATGTGACCTTGATTCAAGAGGGTGAGAACGGTGCTTCACTTCGCAGGTCTTCCTCCCAAAAACCCATAACCTGGGTCTGTCTAATCATGAGGAAAAGATTAGAGGAATCCCAATTAGGAGACTTTCTACAAAACACCTGTTCAGCAATCCTCGAAACAGCCAAGGTCATCAAAAAGAGAAACTCTGAGAAACTGTTCTAGCCAAGAGGGGCCTAAGGAGACCTAACTGCTAACTGTAATGTGCTGTCCCGCATGAGATCCTCAGGCAGAAAGGGGACGTGAAGGGAAAACAGGAAATCTGAAGAAAGTGTGGGCTTTAGTCAAGAATATGTGTCAATATGCGTTTGTTAGTTGTGGCAAATGGACCACACCAACATGAGGCGTCAACAGCAGGGCACACTGGGTGCCGGGTGTATGAAACTCTCTGTACTATCCTCCCAAAAGCTCTGTAAATCTAAAACTGTTCTTTTTATTAAAACAAAAAACAGGCCCGCTCAAAGTTGACCAACATCTAGCTACTTCCTTGTGAAGTGACCCAAATGAGTGTCCACACGTCATCCTCTCGCAGTCGGGAAACCAGGGCACTCAGACAAAGGGGTGTGCTCAGAGTTTCAACAGGAGGCCAAGACTGCAAGGCGTTCTCTCTGTGGGGTCCTGGCTGGGAAGCAGGTTTCCCCCATAAAGCCAGCTGTCCACCGTGCTGGAGACATTGATGCTAAAGCATCCATCTTTCAACTGTGTTCTTGAACTATAGATGTCAGTGGTCCATAGGAGTAACAATGTGGTGTCTTCTAAAGTCTTAGAAGGAGGGAAATAAGAATCAAGTTACCCAAATAGAAATTAACCCATCAATTAGAGTAACCTAAGGAACTGTCTAATAATATGATGGAAGAATTGTCACGTCGACTTAAGGAAGAACTGCGCTGTGGTTACATGATCTGAGCAGAACCTTATGCCTCTGTCCTGTTCCTTGTGTGGGAAAATGCTGTGATCAGACTGAAGATGGATAAAGGAGCCTAAGGAGCCCAGAGAGGGCAGCAAGCATCCAAGAGCTGACCAGCAGAGGATGCCTAGCCACAAGACCTGGCCTCTCTGCATCCTCCACTCCTGTTTGTGTCTTTCAGCAACTTCACTTTGCTTGGGACTCCTGGCTCCCCGTTACGGGTTGAAATATCTCCCCCAAAAGATACGTAGAAGCGCTAATCTGGTACCTGTGAGTGTGACCTTATTTGCAAACAGGGTCGTTGCAGATGTAATTAGCCAAGTTAAGGTGAGGTCGTACTGGAGTAGGGTGGGCCCTTAATCCACCGTGACTGGGGTCCTCATAAGAGGAGAAGAGACTTGACACGTGGGGATAACCCACATGAAGGTGCGGACACACACAGGGGAGAGGGCCCTGTGATGCCAGAGGCGGGCACCCAAGTGAGGCAGCTGCGAGCCCAGAAACACCCAGGATTACTGACAGACACAGGAAGCCAGGAGGAGGCAGGCAGCTCCTCCTCTACAGGGTCCAGAGGGAGCAGGGCCCCGCTGGTGTCTCTACTGTAGACTTCCAGGCTCCAGCACTCCTAGACAGTAAACTTCCGTGGTTTGAACCCCCTAGGTCTGTGGTACTTTGTTTGGCAGCCCTCCGGGACTAATTCTGCCACCTTCGTGTTTTGGTATTGATACTGTAGCGCCAGCATCCTGGTCCCACCAGCTGCAGTTCTCGCCGTAGGTCGAGCTGTTAGCACTCAGGCTCACACCCGGCTCAGGGAGCTTCTGCTTTCCTCCCTGTGGACTGACAAAGCTGTTCTGAACCTCCAAGGACGAAGAGCAGCTCCTGGACTGTAGTGCACTCAAGAGGAAGACGTGGCCCTCCCTATCGACACGGTAGCCTCACCAAGTGCTTTTTATTCCACACTTCCTCCCCCCCCCCAACTGCAAGGAACGTGCAAAGAAAAGAGATGGGGAAGAAAGATGCCTGTCAATGAAAATAATCCATAACCAATCTGTAAATGAAAATTTGGGT